>NC_057798.1:737345009-737450538 GCF_018294505.1 Triticum aestivum
AGGGTGTCCCAGTGCATGCCCTTCAGCCGCGTCGGTAGCTGTGGGTCGTGGGGCTGCAAAACATTGGCGATGGGCAGTAGAACCAACGGAGTAGTGCTATACGGCCGCGGCGGGGTCAGTGGCGAGGACGGCGAGGTCATCCATGGCGGTCCGACAAAGGAGAGGGAAGGCAGGGAGGCAGTCGCGCGCATAAACTTCCAGACTAGCGGTTGGCGTGCATGCGGGCTTCATTTTTGGTTTGCGACAGTCGCATGTGTGATGCATATTTGCATCAGTTTGGTGAAAAAATTGGGGCACCCCCAATTTTTTTGCATCACCAAATAGAGATAGGGCATCTGCTAGAGCAACGTTTTTGGGTCCAAATGATGTAAAAATGGTTTTTTGGTCATCTGTTGGAGATGCTCTTAGGGGCTGGATATTAGCAATTATGTCTTTGGCCCATACGGCTATAATCTAAATAATACTTTTTTCTTGCATTGAATCCAAATATGAAATTGAGCTAAAATATACTAAACACAATGAAATTGAGCAAAAACTTTATCTTACTTAGTTCAATACCTTGTGGTTGGTGTTGTTCTAACTAGAGATACCCCGCACATTGTCGTGGAGATGTTATGCAAGATATTACAATGATATCGGAACACGGTTATTTATAGTAATAATATGAGAAGTAAAATTGAAATACACACTTTTATCATCTTTTATTATTGTATAGCTGTAAGATATTTATTATATATAAAATAACATAATAGGATGAAAGTTCTCTTGCATGTTGAGGTGGTTTATTTTGCCATGCATGTGGCATGATGAGGTGACTTGCTTGCATATTGAGAAAAAAAATAGGTGAACAAAGGCTAATTATTCAGATATAGTGTGCTCTCAAAATGTTGCCAGGAACTCGACTTTGTTATGTTATCCAGACTAGAGTATTCAGATTCTCCCGTATGTTAAAAGTTAAATCTATTCCCATTGGTAAGGAGCGATCGATGTGTTTGCCATCCTATTAATCAACTCGCAATGGCTTAGCTGACGAATCTTTCCTGCATGTTTGATTGCCAACAGGATTACTTGAGCTAATAGAGTACACTACATTGTCAAAGAGGAACGTGTGTTCTTTCTGCAGTCTGCGGCAGTGCATGCATACAACCGTGCAGATTATCTGCACCCAACTTAATAAGTACTCCGTCCGTTCCTAGATATATTTGTCTTTTTAAAGATTACAAATGGACTACCACATATGATGTATATAGTCATATTTTAGAGTGTAAATTCACTCATTTTGCTTCGTATGTAGTCACTTATTAAAATCTCTGTAAAGACAAATATTTAGAAACAAAGGAAGTACTACGTAGTAATAAACTAATAATAAGTATTATCATGTACGCCAACGATTCGTCGTGCTTGGCCGTCAGAACATCTGTATAAAAATCTAACATATGACATCTGCATTGGATGAATGCATTGAATACGATGTCCGGGTAGCTCAGAATCTCTCGTGTGGTCGGTTACCGTGAATTTGACGGCCAGCCTGTACGGTTTGATTGTTCATTTCGTCGCCATGCCTGCAGGTTCGTAGGAGGAAGCTATTTTTTTCGAAAAGGGGAAATAGCTTGTGATTTTTAAAGCATGCTCTTCTTTTTTCTGGCTAGGGATGCATGGTTCTACCATGTTACCAGCTACGACACTACTATGATCCTATCTATCGATTGTCTGTCCAACATACATAATTTCTACCTATTGTTGTGCAAGCCTGCTGTATTGTTTGGACCATTGTGCCGCCCGCAGGCACGCATGCTAGGCGGAAGTGGATCCTCTAACATGAAGGGGGAAGTCACATAAGTTACAATTTCCTAACTTTTCTCCTTCACTTCTATATGATTAAGACTAAAATGACTTAAATTAATTTAAAAATTACATATCTATTTTATACATTTACAAAAATTACGTACAAACAAAACTGTGGTGCAACAAAAATAATTTTAAATTTATTTATATTAACAGTAAATTTGTACAGTACCTACTTAAGTAGATAATACATTGTTTGCTACAATACCCTTGACTTTACTTCTCTGTTTTACACTAGTTTATACTGTAGCTTAGGTGACTTTCCTCCTTTATATTAGAGGATCCACTTCCATGCTTGGCTGGGTATTCTGACCAGTGACCAGTATTCTGAATGAATCTATGAGCGTCCATGGAGATTCTATACTGCTGCAGCACGTACTCACCACCCACGCTGTTGGCCCGGGCCGGCCAGTGATGGAATCATGCGTGCATGCCTTGATAAGCTGTGACCGACGAGCCAATGGAAACCGCATCCGCGCATCGATCATACTGTGTATTCTTACCACATTATACGCTACTACGAGCCTAGCTTGGAGGAGGCGAGGAGGACCGCAGACCTTTTTAATTCGATGTCGCAATAGCCCTGAATGGAGCCACGACAATCCATGGACAGATGTACACACAGTAGCTTAGAAACAGACCAAGCGATCAAGTAATCAATTGGTCGTCGTCTGTCGTGATGGTCCAGGTATGTATATATGTATCAGATGCAGGGTGATAATTTCTGGTGGTCACGTATATACGGCTACGGACACATAAGTTGCTGGCATCCATACGGATCCATTCATGTCAAGTACTACATTTTTGCTGATTTTTTGGCTGCCTTTTCACTGCAGAGAAATTCGGCCTCCAAACGAATGCAAACGGGCACCAGTTCCTGGTTGAAACTGAACTTTGCTCAATGAATTTGTCTTTTAAAGGAGTTAGACATAGTTTTTTAAAGGTTACATGACCACCCAGGTCGAAAAATCTGGGATCACTTTTCCCGAATTAAGTTTCCCAACAATCTAGCCTCAACAATAACCCAAATCTTCGCCTCATCCTTAATCGCGGTATGTCCGACTTAATCAGACCGGCAAACTGCATCCTGTCAGCGGTGGCGGCGGAGTAGCATCCTGTAAGCGGTGGCAACTCAATGGGTTTATCTTCTTCTTTTCTCTTTTGAGATCTCTCCATGGGTTTATCATGGATGCGCATAGTGGAACTATGTGACTGTTAGCGGCCATAACCGCGGCCGGTCTGATGTAGTTAGCGGCCATAGCTCATAGTTCTACAGTCAAGCTCACCAATCCTTGTACGTCCTATGTTACTCCTCAAAATAATGAAATCTCGACTATTCACCAACACTCTTGTTCAACTTCGGATCAATGATCGTCAGTTCCCACTGCCGCCTTCCTCTGTGTCAGGCTTCCACCAACTGCTTATCGCACTCCCTTGCCGCCTCCAATAGGCCACTCGCCGGCTACGTCGATACTACACTAATCGTCCATCATCACTTAAATTTTAGACTCATTTATCTACTTTTCCAAAATGTAAATGCTGCATGGATGTTAATTTGTTTCTCAAATACGATGGATGTTAATTTGTGCCTATGAGTAATGAAATGGGAGGGTATAGAAATTTTTCATGTGTACGGGTTTGGGCAGAAGAGGGTTGTACCCACCCATCCCCTACCCATTGCAGCCTACCTATATATTTTCTTTTGTAACGATGCTCTTGAAGCGGAACTACTTGCGTCAAGAGAGGATCTCGCGTTCACCTTGGAGCGATCAAACCTACGAGTGACAATCCAGTCCTATTCTTCAACGGTACTTTCTTCATTATCCTCAGATACTCTAGATACATGGTCATTTAGTCTTGGAGGTTAAGCATCTATTAGTTGGTAGAGAGTTTTTTTCTTTGAAAATTTCTAGAACCAAAACAGAATGGCAGATCGTCTGGCAAACTATGGAAGATTAGAGTGTAGCTAGCACAGCTTGTTGGCTACAAAATTGCCTACCTTATATGGCTGAGCTCTTGCAGCTGACTGTAACTCTGATCCTATGGAATAAAACTCTCCTTTACCTAACAAAATAAAATAAAATGCATGGCTCAAGCAACCATATTACAACACACACTTGTTTTGTTTATCGCGGGAGCGTTACAATACACTCATCTCTACTCTTATAAAAAAACAGAGTTGATGATGATGGTGTGTCTGTCATCCTGCAATATAGGCCGTCCGATTTATATTTGACGGATAGGAATGAAACTATGACACTTTTACAAAAAGATACCCACACCCCTCTTCACATTTACAATTAAGGTCATCCCTTGTTCATCATTTTCTCTCGCAAGATAAATTACTCATATAAATGCATTTTGATGTTCCATGCAACCCACGGCTATCTTGGCTAGTGAGTTGAAATATCTGACCTTGGATGGATCAGTTCGTTGCGCGACTATTTAATCTCTGGACCATCGGGCAGGCAGGCAGGCAGCAACGCATGTTACGCTGAGCAGTCCATCTATTGGCAAGCATCATAGCTACCTACATACCTAGATGTACGATCACGGACCATTGTCCACGCTCATAACGCTCGTGACTTCGTGAGCTGAAGCGACTTTTTTTCTCAGTACTCACTCTGCACGTACGTACGTATTGCGCAGTTCAAGTCACGCCTGACATGATCGCAGGTTGTAACTTTGCTGTCTGTACGTAGGGTAGTTCAGTTCAGTGGATGAGACGCGACGCCAGGCAAAATTGACAAATTTGACCTATGAACGAAATCAAATCACAGAATGAACTGCTCGTGAAACTATTTCACACGGCTGACTTTTTTGTGAGACGCCCGACACGAAGGCGCCACACTACACTGTGCAACGCCTTGCAGACAGGCGCTACACGCCTGGCCAGCGTCACACCCGTGTGATCCAAAAATTACTAAGTCAGTGTGCAGCGCCTGAGAGCTAGGCGCCAGCGCCTGAGAGCTAGGCGCCACACTATACCATGTAGTGCCTAGCTTCTAGGCGTTGCACTAGTGGTTGCTTCATTTTGTAGTGCAACCACTAGTGCAGCGCCTGAGAGCTAGGCGCCACACTATACAGTGCAGCGCCTAGCTCGTAGGCTCTGCACAATGACTTAGCAATTTTTAGACAGTTTGGGGTGCAACGTTGGCCAGACGTGTAGCGCCTATCTATGAGGCGTTGCACAATGTAGTGTGGCGCCTTCGTGCCAGGCGTCACATAAAAATATTATCCGCGTGAAATAGTTTCACGGGTAGTTCATTCTGTGATTTGATTTCGTCCACAGATCAAATTTGTTAAATTTGCCGCGACGCCACCACACATTATCATCAGCCTGCGCGACGTGACAGTACAAACTAGGTAGCACTGCCAGGCCCCGTATCAAGTAGCACGCGGCACACACAGGAAGGGACAGCGCAGCGCTCATCAAAATTGTGAGCCGCGGCACTGTTCGAGATAACCTGGTCCTGCTTGCACTGTTACGGCGTTACGGCAGCAGCAGCGGTGTAGCAGTCGCTCGCACTGAAAGCAGCACCGTACAGTTAGCCACCTATTTCCCGGGCAGCCACCCTAGGTAGCTACTCCTAGCATATGTATCACGTAGTGTCCCTCGCAGATCGCAAACCGGAGTACAGCTGTATAAATTTGCTTCTCGGCCCGGCCTTACTCTCTGTGTATTTTGTACTATGTGTGAATGTAATTCTGTACAGTCTCGCATGCAGTATGTACGTCCTTGTTATCACTTTTTCCTTTTATTAAATTATTAGCAAGATGTCCGTGTATTGCACGGAACACCAAAATGCATTTTTTTTACAAAACACCTCTTACGATTGACCCATGCGGGAGTAATCTCATGTGTAAAAACTAATGATATCTCGAGAAAGAGGAGAGATAAGATGAAGAGTGTGGTATGGTGGTGATTGGTGGTCGGACTGAGGGGAGGCATGTGGATGGACGGCACTGACATCAGCCATCATGCCAGATTGTTCCGAAGGCTTTCTTTTTGAATTGCTCAACAATGAGGTTGTGGGAGATAAGGATGAACGAGTAAAGGCCTAATCTACAAATGTGGAGAGAGGTGCAGGTATCTTTTTGCAAAATTACCATAGTTTGCTTTCTATCCGTCAGATATATCGGACGATCTATATTGCAAGATGGCAGGCACACCATCATCACCAACTCGATTTTTATAAGAGTAGAGATTAAAGGTCTGCACTATATGTCGATTAACCGGGTCAGACGTTATACCTGGCCATGGGCAGCCCCGCCTGGACGGCCTGACCCGACCCGGCCCAGAAAAGCCCGACCTAACCTTGCCCATGGGCCGGGTCTGGGCCTAGATTTTGAGCCCGATGGCCGGGTCAGGTCTGTTGTATTTGCAATTTAAGGAAGAGGCCCGACTTGAGGCGCGGTGGGCTTTTTGACTGATGGGCCGGGCTTGGGCCTGAATTTTAGGCCCGACGGCCAGGCCGGGCTCGGGCCTAGGTTTTTTGCGTCAGGCTTTGGTAGGCCCGGCCCGGCCCGGCGGATGGCTAGGTATACCTAGCGTTCGTGGCTTCTTTGTAACATGATGCATGTTGCGAAGCTCCTTTGCAACATGGTGCATGCTGTGATTCTCCTTTGCAATATGTTGTATATTACGAAGCCCTTTCCAGCACGGCGCATGTTGTAAAGCCGTTTTGAAGTTAGGTACAGAACTTCGGCGACCTTCTCTTCATAATAAGCATGATCAGCGACGGCTATGGCCAGTGTTGCATGGACACCCCGGCTTGCAATAAACGTCTTGTTGTGACGCGCAGCAGCGAGCAAACGCCGGCTACAACCTTTGTAGCACCGCCGCCACACCACGTGACAGCCATGGTTGACTCGATATCAGCCCACATGCGAAGCTAGCAGCAGTCGTCGGCTTAGGGTAACATCTTGCCTTTTGTCTTGCACTAACATGAGCTTGCCGCACCAGCATGTGTTCCAGTGCCATGCTTTGCTACGGTGGCAATGGCTTTGATTTGGGGAAGTTGTTTTGCATAAAGGTGGAAGATGATGGTGTGAGAGGATAAGGTTGGGTGTGTGGATGGTTCGTGGGACATATGCCTGCGCCGAGGGATGGGTCGAAGCCATAGGTGTGCATGACTGCCTTGCACGATCAAAACAGATCAAAAAGTTTCAAACACGACCGAAGCAGCAACGCGTTCGGTCGGTGAATCCTAATAATTTCTCTTTAGTAAATGTTGTGTGCAAGTTAAGATCCTCTGGTTGGTCGACCCATGGATGGACGGTGTCGCTGATGTCCTAACCGTGTTTCTAAGGGCAAATCTCAAATAAACGTCTATATTTGTCTGTGGACAACTAGACAGATGTCGGCTCTTCAAGGATAGCACTGATATATTTTCTTCTTGTTTATTTTTGTTATCCAAGTTATATTTCTCCGAAAATTGAAAATAATAGAAGATAGATACTGCAATGCATCAATAATTCAAAGATAAACATACCAATGCGATAATAATTCAAATATAAAGATTATAATCCAAATATGAAGTTTGCAAATAAAATGGTTCAAATTTAAATTTATTTATTCGGTCGTATGCTCTAATTGATCGAATGAAACACCCACAAATGACCCATTAGATCAGTTAGAAGATGTATATGATCTTGAGGTAAAGAACAGATGTCTTCTCAGCAAGTGGCTGTAAAAGCTATCTGTAGAGACGGAGGCCACATGGGCTCAGATTTTGCGTAACAAGTACCTTCACTCTAAAACCTTGTCCCAGGTGACAGTGAGGCCGACTGATTCGCCTTTTTTGGAAAGGACTGATGAGAATTAAATCACTCTTTTTCAAGAGGACAAAGTTTATAGTTGGAAACGATACCACTATGAGATTCTTGGAGGATACATGGCTAGGGGAGACGCCCCTCGCACTCCAATATCCCTCTCTTTATAGTATTGTTCAGCGAGACGCTTACGTTGCAACAGCACTACAGTCCACTCCTCTTAATATTCAACTTAGGAGGACGCTAGCGGGAAATTGTTGGGAAGCCTGGCTCCATCTTGTGAGAAGATTGATGGATGTTCAGCTTTCTCAATAGTCCGATCAATTGTGCGGGAAACTAACTAAGAATGGAGAGTTTTCGGTTAAATCCATGTATTTGGATGTTATCAACTCTAGCGATATTCCTCGTTCGAACCATGTTTGGAAAGTCAAAGTGTCGGCGTCCTGGATATGGGGGTATCCAGACTTGCCTGCCTGCGGTCCACCACGTGGCTCCATCAACGGCCTGGTACGGCCCAGCTTCAGCGTCAACAACTCAAGACCCTCGCGAGGGGCCAAGCCTCGCGAGGCAGACGACACCAAGACCCCCGAGGGAATCGACCTCCTTAGGATGGCTCTCGAGGGTCGGAGAAAGGTGCACCTCATGAGGCTCAGCTGACGTGAGCCATGACGACCAAGGCCAGGCGGGCGCCAGCGGGCGTAGAGCGCCAGTTTCCTCTTTGGTGCAAGGGAGGCAAGCCACAGGCGCGGAGTCCAGAGGAATCAGCCAAAGGTTTCCATTCTGGTGCAACAAGACCAAGACCACCAAGACGGCAGGATGGAGGTCATCATCGAGCCCACCGCAGCGTCACGACCAGGGGCTTTTCGCACGCGAAGACCACTTTAGTCAGGAGAAGCTGTACTACTTGTCCCCTTTCAAATCCGGCCGTTGTGGGATCCTTTCCCGCCAACATTTGGGAAAAGGACTAAGGCTACTATAAATAGGACTTAGCCACCACCATAGAGGGGGATCACAAACAGATCAGATCCACTCTCACCCGACCACCTCACCAGTTCTCTCGAGCTCAAGAACACCTCACCTCTTGACGCCAGTTCATCCACTATACTAGTTCATCCTCAGCCCCTTGAGGCAATCCACCAAAATGCTGGAGTAGGGTATTATACCGCAAGGTGGCCCAAACCAGGATAAACTGCTGCGTCTCTTTGTCTCTTCGAGCTTGTTGCGCTAGGCTTAGGATGATCGCGAGGAGGCAGACTGGGTAGGTTGAGATCTCCGCACCCACCCCAGAGTTTGAACGTTTCAAGGGTTTGTGGAACCCGTAATCCGACATTTGGCGCGCCAGGTAGGGGGCGTGGGATCTTCTCTTCCGTCTACCAGTCCTCCGCTGCTCCACCAAAGCCATGGCCGATGCCCCGAGGGCGCACGTCGAGCACTGGGTTGTCAGGGCCTCCTCGACAGCGCCCGCCGACGACGAGGACCACCACTCTGCTCTGCTCGCGGCCAGTGCTCTGCCTGGGGCGGCCGTCTGCGGGGGGCGCAGAGCGCAGCCTGCCCTTTTGGCACCGCGCCGCCGCGTGATCTGCAAGCTACACCGCGGCAACCGTACTGCACACGTGCAGGGAACAGGCAAACATGCGGGCTGCGGTCATCGTGGCTCGGGAGCTCTTGAGGTGCAGGCTGCTAGAAAGCGGCCGTGACACCTTGCTGGAGCGGGTTGCCGAGCTGCTGGACGCGGCGTGCAGGGGAGCAGCACCATTCTGCATCCTGCCCACATCACAGGTTGTGGTAGAGGCGCGCTCCCGTCCCCGCAACAACCACGCGCCCCCTCCCAGGGCCCCTGAAGAGCCTCTCGGCACCGGCCAGCCTCACGGTGCAGCCCGCACTCCTCTGAACATGCCATCTCAGCGTGGAGCTGCTCTGAGCAACATCCCCAGGGGCCGCGCTGGAGCGCCAGGCCCTGGACGACAAGACCAAAGAGCGACCGAAGAAGGAAGGAACGTGAGGCAGTCGGGTAGCAATTCTGGCGCAGCCAGCCCGGAAGCCTACGTTCCCATCACCTGGACCTGAGGCACGCGCAGGAAGAAGGCCCCAGTCGACCCCCCACGCCAGGCTGGGCGCTGGATATACACGAAGCCGAGACCCCTTACGAGCCGCCGCCGAGCCCCACCAATGTCTCCAACAGCAACAACCTTTGGGTACAGCTAACGTCACATGGGCACGCTTACATTGACCATGGATCGCATGTGAACCAGGGCGCAGCTACCATCAGTACTCTCAGGATGGAGGATCCGCTGCACGAGCACGAAGGGCGTTGGGAGAAGCACGGGGGGAGCCCAGCTGTGACGCCCCCGATTCAATCGTACACTAATCATGCACGCAAATGTGTACGATCAAGATCAGGGACTCACGGGAAGATATCACAACACAACTTTAAAAGTAAAATAAGTCATACAAGCATCATATTACAAGCCAGGGGCCTCGAGGGCTGGAATACAAGTGCTCGTACATAAACGAGTCAGCGGAAGCAACAATATCTGAGTACAGACATAAGTTAAACAAGTTTGCCTTAAGAAGGCTAGCACAAACTGGGATACAGATCGAAAGAGGCGCAGGCCTCCTGCCTGGGATCCTCCTAAACTACTCATGGTCGTCGTCAGCAGCCAGCACGTAGTAGTAGGCACCGCCAGTGTAGTAGTCGTCGTCGACGGTGGCGTCTGGCTCCAGGGCTCCAGCATCTGGTTACGACAACCAGGTAGAAGGGAAAAGGGAAAAGAGGGAGAAAAGCAACCGTGAGTACTCATCCAAAGTACTCGCAAGCAAGGAGCTACACTACATATGCATGGGTATATGTGTAAAGTGCCATATCAGTGGACTGAACTGCAGAATGCCAGAATAAGAGGGGGATAACTAATCCTGTCGAAGACTACGCTTCTGGCAGCCTCCGTCTTGCAGCATATAGAAGAGAGTAGACTAAAGTCCTCCAAGTAGCATCGCATAGCATAATCCTACCCGGCGATCCTCCCCTCGTCGCCCTGTGGAAAAGCGAGCACCGGGCTGTCTGTGGAACTTGTCTGGGTGTGTTTTATTAAGTATCCGGTTCTAGTTGTCATAAGGTCAAGGTACAACTCCAAGTCGTCCTGTTACCGAAGATCACGGCTATTCAAATAGATTAACTTCCCTGCACGGGTGCACCACATAACCCAACACGCTCGATCCCATTTGGCCGGACACACTTTCCTGGGTCATGCCCGGCCTCGGAAGATCAACACGTCGCAGCCCCACCTAGGCCTAATAGAGAGGTCAGCACGCCGGTCTAACTCCTATGGCGCAGGGGTCTGGGCCCATCGCCCATTGGACACCTGCACGTTGCGTGGGCGGTCGAAAGCAGAACTAGCCCCCTTAATACAAGAGCAGGCTTACGTTCCAATCCGGCGCGCGCCGCTCAGTCGCTGACGTCTAGAAGGCTTCGGCTGATACCACGACGTCGAGTGCCCATATCTTTCCCACGTAGTTGGTTAGTGCGTATAGGCCAGTGGCCAGACTCAGATCAAATACCAAGATCTCGTTAAGCGTGTTATTATGAAGCAACCGCGAACGCCGACCAGGGCCAGGCCCACCAGTCTCCTAGGTGGTCTCAACCTGCCCTGTCGCTCCGCCACAAATTAATAGTCGGGGACCGTCGGGAACCCAGGCCCACCTCTACCGGGATGGAGCCACCTATCCTTCTAGCCCCCACATCAGAATCACGTGCGGGTACTCAACGAGCTGACCCGACTTTAGTCACCACCTGTATAGCATGTATATATGTATAGTATATACCCATGATCACCTCCCGAGTGATCACGTCCCAATAGTATATCAAGGCAGACTGACAAGAATGTAGGGCCAATGATGATAAACTAGCATCCTATACTAAGCATTTAGGATTGCGGGTAAGGTATCAATGACTGTAGCAATAATGACAGGCTATGCAACAGAATAGGAGTAACCGAACAGTAACATGCTATACTACTCTAATGCAAGCAGTATAGAGAAGAATAGGCGATATCTGGTGATCAAGGGGGGGGGGGCTTGCCTGGTTGCTCTGGCAAGGAGGGGTCATCTTCGGTGTAGTCGAACACATGGACATCGGCATCGGTCTCAGAGTCTACCGGAAAGAAGTAACGAAGGGGGAACACAATAAATAACAGAGCAATCAAATGTAACACAAAGCAAGACACGGTAATATGCGGTGCTAGGGGTGACCTAATGTAGTGGTAGGTGATATCGACGAAGGGGGGAAACATCTGGGAAAGTATCCCCGGTGTTTCGCATGTTCGGGCAGAGGTACCGGAGGGGGAAAGTTGCGTGTTCGGTATGCTAGGGGTGTGTGGCGGACGAACGGGCTGCGTATCCGGATTCATCTCGTCGTTCTGAGCAACTTTCATGTAGAAAGTATTTTCATATGAGCTATGGTTTATTTTATATTAATTTTAAAAGATTTAAATCATTTTTAGGATTTATTTAACTATTTAATTTCAACATTATCCAGAATAGTGTTTGCTGACGTCATCATGACGTGAGCATGACATCAGCAGTCAACAGGGGTTGACTGGGTCAATCTGACGTGTGGGTCCAGTGGGACCCACCTGTCATACTCTGTTTAGGTAACTAGGGTTTAGTTAAACTTATTACTGCTCAGTTAGACTAATAGGTTAATTTAGACTAATTAAGTAGGATTAATTAACTTAATTAATTTAGTTAATTAATGAATTAATTAAATTCATTTTTATTTTTATTTTTATTTTTATTAATTCCTAAATTCTTTTTTAACGTTCTAAGGGCGTGGGCCCCATCTGTCATTGTCAGGGGGGGTCTTAGCGGGCGCTGGCGCTGGCGGTTAACGGGGCGGGTGCCCGAACGAGGGGCGAACCGGGCCGCATCGAGGGGCACGGGCGCCAGCGCGCGCCGGCGGCCAGGGCTGGGCTCGCCGGCCGGCCGTTTCTGGCGAAGGAAACCGGCGCAGGAGGGGGTCGCCAGAGGCAGCAGCAGGCGCGCTGCGGCCTCGTGCGAGGCGGCAGGGGCGGAGCAAAGGCAGCAGGACGGTGCGAGGCGGCGGCCGAAGCAAGAACTCGAGGGGGGCGGTGCGAGGAGCACGCACGCAAAGCACCGAAGGGCTAGGCAGCTCCCACGCGATGCTAGAAGCACCGTGGTGTGCTTGCCTGAGCCAGAGGAGGACTACAACAGTGGCAACAAGCACGACGGCGGGTCTGCCAGGGCGAGAGAGGGGAAGGGAAGGGGGCTCACATAGCCCTGTAGTTGAGCGAGGCATGCTCGAGGAGGAGGACGAGGAAGGGGCGGCGTCCGAGTTGCCGGCGACGAGTGCGGCGGGGCGACGGGGTCGAGGGCGCGGCGCGGGAACGGCGGCCTCGGCACGGGGCGAGGAGGAGGCCGAGGCACACGGGGCGATGGCGCCGTCGGCGGAGACCTCAGGCGACTGGCACGCCGGCGAGGTGGAGCTCCATCGCGGCAAGGGGTCGGGCGCTAGGTGGCTCCGGTGAGGCTCGCGGAGCTCCAGGCGGCGGTGGACGGCGACGGGCGGGCGCCGGATATCGGAGGCAACAGGATCGGGGCGACGTGCGTTGGGGCGCCCCCGATCTAGATCGCGCGGGGTGGGGAGGGAGAATGGGGATCGTGGCGGTGGGTTAGGGTTTCGGGGGGAGATAAGGGGAATGGGGGCAGCCGGTTGGGCTAGTGGGGGAGGCCGGCTGGGCTTGGCCTAGTGGCCAGCTGGGTCGGCCCAGCTGGGGAAGGCCCTTTTCCCTTTTTTTAGGTTTTGTTTTTCGTTATTCCCTTTTCTTTATATTTATTTTCTTTTAATTTACAATTTGTTTTAATTTTTTATAAAAATATATAATTAGCATCCACTTTAGTGTTTCAACATACCCCAATGCCACAAAAGAGTTTGGTGACAAAAATAAAATATTTTAATATTTTATTAATTGTAAAAGGCATTTAACTAATTGTTTTTGCTATTGTCTAAAATATTTTTAGAGTATTAAACCTTTTCTAAAAATGTGGTTTCTCCACCATACTTACCTGTGCATTATTTTGTTCACTCCGAACATTTTTAGTTTTAATATTTTAAAACTTTTATTGTGTGTTTGATTTTGAATTTGAATTTGAATCAGTTTTTGAACTAACGAGAGATTAGCAACAATAACGGAGGTGACATGGCATCATTAGCAGAGGGTTACTGTAGCGTAACTATCCGGGCGTCACAATTCTCCTCCACTATAAGAAATCTCGTCCAGAGATTTAGGAGGGGTGTAAGGGGGAAAGTTCTGGTTACGGTATTCTAACGGATCTTCTCGGTCTTGGTTGCTCTTCTCAAAGCGGTCGATCCATTATGTTGATGTCTTCATTTCTCTGCTTTAGGACATCATGATGTAGTACACATCCTTTGTTCGGGATCTTCATCGTACTTATGAAAAGGATAAAGGGTGGGCATTCCGGGAGTATGGACCTCTACAAGGTCGACTATCTAGTCGATAACATCGAGGAAGATGGCGGAAGTAACTCTCGAATTTAAACTTAAGAAAATATCGAGAGCAAGGTAAGGAGGTATCATGTGAAGTTTCAAGCGGGCAGGCAATCGTTTGATGCCTGAAACAGGGCGTAAAAGGGGTTCAAAGCAATGGGGATAAGTATTGTGTCTGATACCAGAATTGATGATCTATCGGAAGGTGGCTCGTGAATCACATACGAGGCCAAGTGCGAGGAACAACCTTAAGAAAAGGGGGTATATAGGAGAGTCAGGTTTCGATCCTGTGGAATTGTGGGTTATGGGCCCACCATGTGGTTTAAAGTAGAAAGGGGGCTGCCATCTTGCACGGTCACGAAAGCAAGGCATGTCAGAGGGTACCATGTCAGTTATGTCGGCAACAACATCGATACCAAGGGCGAGGGACGAAGAGAACCATTTTCCTGCTCGTTGAACGAGGCGGACCATTAGGCAAAGTTCTCGTCCATCGGTGGATACCGGAATGTCATCAACAATAGTAACAGGGTCTTGCTGACAGAATTGTACACCAAGGTGTTTACATAAGCAAGAGAATATTACTGCTTAGATCATATAGATCACAAGACACGTTAAACCAACCAACGGAAAGGAAAATACGATTATCAGATTAAACAGAACAATCGAAAGGAAAATGTGTTTAAACACATATTTCAAGGGTATATCCTTCCCAAGGGCAATTAGAGCATGATATCCAAGACAGGATATAATGTAGAAAACTCTTTAGGTACGGGAGAGAATTTTCATGACATTACCCATACAACGGTGTTTGGATAATTGAGCAGGAAACATTTAACATTGGGATTCAAATGTTCCTGTTGAAAATCGGAGTACCATAGACATGCTTCGAGATAGCATTGACATGGTCAATAGGTGAAGGTCAGACTTTGGAAACAAAAAGGATCCATCAGGAACAACTTATAGAATAAATCTTACAATTTCCTCATGGAAGAATGACTAACCTTGCCAAAAGGAAACTATAACAATAGGTCCTCCGGCCAGGTGTGCTAGGCATGACATCATCTTACCGGGTCATATAAAGACCAATGTTATAACTCTTGGAAATATGTTCCAACCATCATATCTGACCATGATTCAGATCTGATCAGTGTCAAAATACCTCAGACTCAGGATGGCTGAGAGGAAAAGGTGTAATACAAATTGACGAGATGACATTGTAAAATTCTCGGGAAATGAACTAGGGGAGCGGGTTCCTGAAACAATAGTTCATTATTAAACCAGGGATGGGATGAGGAGGTGGCTGATGGGCTCAGAGACAATTCATCGAGAATTCCAAACAGATAGATGTCCGCAATAATGTGAACAAGAAGATGACACGTGTCAACTCAAATGATACAATGTTGTATGCTCGAGTAAAACATACACCATCAATCATTAGTTGAAAGGTGTGCCCGAAATATGACCTTAGCCAACAAGATCAATGTTAGAGTGACGATTCAATAACCAAGAACCTAAGAACAAATTGTCGATCATTAACTTCAAAGCAATAGGGTTGTTAGAAGTACATAACTCAAACAACATCGATATATCGGTATCCCGGTTAAAAACAACACGAGGACCAAGGAAGAATGGTGATGGTGAGAAGTATCATCATACCGAGAATTTCTAAGAAGTGAGCAATCCCCACAACATTCTCGACATAATAGACAGTAATAGTTCAAGGCAGAACACAACACTAGATGGAGAGCAATTTGCATTCATAATGTGGACAAGTTCGCGATGGAAGAAGTCAAGGGTGTCGTCGATGATAATAAAAATTATCAAGGGCAAGGAGGGTATTTCTCATTAAGAATTCGATAGATATCTTGGAAGAGCTCAGAATGTTGATGATGATCACGACACATTTTTCGAGAGATCTCATGAAGATGTAATCGATCGGCGATGACATCAAGTTGATGGAATGATGAAGCGAAAGGTTATTGGAAGCATGGGTACGACACAAACTCGAAATCAATTTTGTTGTTCAAGGAGAAATGATATGACGAGGAAGATTGATGTAAGATTAGCTCACCGTCAAAATTTGTGCTTCGGGAAGAACCGGATAGCACAGTTAAATTTAGCATGATAATGATGTAGCCGATAAGGCTAGGAATGACATGGTGGAGTATTAAACTCGTAAAAAATGAAGATTAATAAGAGTTGTCGAATCGCAGTGCGGACTCGATTCACTATTTGGTGTTCTTAGTTGACTACAACCCAAAACTCATGGAGTGACTATGATATGGAAAGGTAATACTTCGGCACAAATTTGTAAGATGTAGTGCAATGGCATGATATCCTCGAGATACTAGGGAGATAATACTCGAACGGATATAAAATTAAAGGTTGAAGTGAGGTGTATTGATCTATAGAAGACAAGCGCTTTTACTTGTCTGAGAAATGGAATCAAAGGAAGAAATTATGGCCAAAACCACGATTGCAAAGGTTTAATTCACAGATCCAGATGATATTTCCAAGGAAATAGTTATTATTGCAAGAAGCTTCCATGATAGGATCTACACCGTGTCCATGGGCATGAACACAAAGGTTCAAGGTAAACTCCCACTTCGTCAATGCATAACCTTCCATTCACCTCTCGTATTTCAAAAATGACATTAGTTCTTGAAAGTTTTACCTGGTGCAATACCAGATAAGTATGACCCGTGAAATCTTTCGGGTTCACATGGATTAGGGAACGCGTAGGTTCAACCCATCAGGGCATCTTAGGAACATATACCACAAACTTCAATAGTAATTAACACAAGCTCGATAATAGAGCATGGGTGACAAAAGGAGAGGATACAATTTACCGAATGCATTATGTATCAAGGAAAGATCTTCTCGAGGTTTTTGTATACGAAGGACACTGTCGGATGATATTACAACAAAGGATCCGACGGTCCATAGCGGAGCTGATGTGAGCATCGACACACAATTAGAAGAAGAAACAATGCAAAGGAATTGGGGTATAGAAACAACAGACTAATTCAAGGCTCAATTGCAAAGGTATTTATGATTTCCAAATCAAGGGATCAAAAGCAAATGTTCTGATCGAAAATGAATAAGTTCAATAGACTTAGAAGCACAACCGATCAAGGCATTGATTGGTCAAGAACCAGCTCATATCCAAAAGACGTCTGGGTCAGAAGGATGAATTCTAGAATCTGACTGGGGATTGCGAGCGCTCACAACATATTGAATCAACAGACTCAAAATGATAATGACAAGGGATGCCAATAAGATTACGAGACTTATGGGATTAACCATAATGCAAGAAAGCAAGAATTTCAAGAGCAATAGGTTGCTCGGGATTTTCGGAAGATCGAATGGTATTTCAAAGACAGTTGTGAAATACATGAATCAACTGGGAAAGAATGGATACTCGATAAGTGCGAGAAATTATTCGTAGGGGTATTCAGGTGGCAAAGAACTGCAGGGCAGTAGGCACAAAGTATTCTCAAAACTATAGAGAGAATTTCGGGGGTATCTTGTAATAACAAGATCAGCGGGGAATGATTGTATGAATGGCAAGTGTATGCAGTTTTCATAGGGGTTGATCGTGGAAGGAAATTGCAAATGCGATGGCACAAAGACTCGAGAGAACATCGTAGAGTAACTTCGGAATCTTCTAGCGCAGCAGGCAATCATCTGAAATGAGGGGCTCTCCGGGAGAAAGTATTTTCGAGAACCTAAAGTTAGTTTTTGTTTTTAGCAAAATCATTTAACCCGAATAGAAGAGAGCTCAGAGTCCCAGAGTATAGACGAGGAATAAAAGATCCTAATGTCACCCAATGGCGACGTGGGCCCATGGGCCGCACAGCCATGTTAGTAAAAGTTTTGCAATGACTAGACTCAACTTCGGCCAAGGAGTTGGAAAGGGGATTCCTACAGGCAGTCGGCCCTGATACCAACTTGTGACGCCCCCGATTCAATCATACACTAATCATGCACGCAAATGTGTACGATCAAGATCAGGGACTCACGGGAAGATATCACAACACAACTCTAAAAGTAAAATAAGTCATACAAGCATCATATTACAAGCCAGGGGCCTCGAGGGCTCGAATACAAGTGCTCGTACATAAATGAGTCAGCGGAAGCAACAATATCTGAGTACGGACATAAGTTAAACAAATTTGCCTTAAGAAGGCTAGCACAAACTAGGATACAGATCGAAAGAGGCGCAGGCCTCCTGCTTGGGATCCTCCTAAACTACTCATGGTCGTTGTCAGCAGCCAACACGTAGTAGTAGGCACCTCCAGTGTAGTAGTCATCATCGACGGTGGCGTCTGGCTCCAGGGCTCCAGCATCTGGTTGCGACAACCAGGTAGAAGGGAAAAGGGAAAAGAGGGAGAAAAGCAACCGTGAGTACTCATCCAAAGTACTCGCAAGCAAGGAGCTACACTACATATGCATGGGTATATGTGTAAAGGGCCATATCAGTGGACTGAACTGCAGAATGCCAGAATAAGAGGGGGATAACTAATCCTGTCGAAGACTACGCTTCTGGCAGCCTCCGTCTTGCAACATGTAGAAGAGAGTAGACTGAAGTCCTCCAAGTAGCATCACATAGCATAATCCTACCCGGAGATCCTCCCCTTGTCGCCCTCTGGAAAAGCGATCACCGTGTTGTCTGTGGAACTTGTCTGGGTGTGTTTTATTAAGTATCCGGTTCTAGTTGTCATAAGGTCAAGGTACAACTCCAAGTCGTCCTGTTACCGAAGATCATGGCTATTCGAATAGATTAACTTCCCTGCAGGGGTGCACCACATAACCCAACACGCTCGATCCCATTTGGCCGGACACACTTTCCTGGGTCATGCCCGGCCTCGGAAGATCAACACGTCGCAGCCCCACCTAGGCCTAACAGAGAGGTCAGCACGCCGGTCTAACTCCTATGGTGCAGGGGTCTGGGCCATCGCCCATTGCACACCTGCACGTTGTGTGGGCGGCCGAAAGCAGAACTAGCCCCCTTAATACAAGAGCAGGCTTACGTTCCAATCCGGCGCGCGCCGCTCAGTCGCTGACGTCTAGAAGGCTTCGACTGATACCACGACGTCGAGTGCCCATATCTTTCCCACGTAGTTGGTTAGTGCGTATAGGCCAGTGGCCAGACTCAGATCAAATACCAAGATCTCGTTAAGCGTGTTATTATGAAGCAACCGCGAATGCCGACCAGGGCCAGGCCCACCTGTCTCCTAGGTGGTCTCAACCTGCCCTGTCGCTCCGCCACAAAGTAACAGTCGGGGGCCGTCGGGAACCCAGGCCCACCTCTACCGGGATGGAGCCACCTGTCCTTCCAGCCCCCACATCAGAATCACGTGCAGGTACTCAACGAGCTGACCCGACTTTAGTCACCACCTAGATAGTATGTATATATGTATAGTATATACCCATGATCACCTCCCGAGTGATCACGGCCCAATAGTATAGCAAGGTAGATTGACAAGAATGTAGGGCCAATGATGATAAACTAGCATCCTATACTAAGCATTTAGGATTGCGGGTAAGGTGTCAATGACTGTAGCAACAATGACAGGCTATGTAACAGAATAGGAGTAACTGAACAGTAACATGCTATACTACTCTAATTCAAGCAGTATAGAGAAGAATAGGCGATATCTGGTGATCAGGGGGGGGGGGGCTTGCCTGGTTGCTCTGGCAAGGAGGGGTCATCTTCGGTGTAGTCGAACACACGAACATCGGCATCGGTCTCAGAGTCTACCGGAAAGAAGTAACGAAGGGGGAACATAATAAATAATAGAGCAATCAAATGTAACACAAAGCAAGACGCGGCAATATGCGGTGCTAGGGGTGACCTAACGTAGTGGTAGGTGATATCGACGAAGGGGGGAAACATCCGGGAAAGTATCCCTGGTGTTTCGCGTGTTCGGGCAGAGGTTCCGAAGGGGGAAAGTTGCGTGTTCGGTATGCTAGGGGTGTGTGGCGGACGAACGGGCTGCGTATCCGGATTCGTCTCGTCGTTCTGAGCAACTTTCATGTAGAAAGTATTTTCATCTGAGCTACGGTTTATTTTATATTAATTTTAAAAGATTTAAATCATTTTTAGGATTTATTTAACTATTTAATTTCAACATTATCCAGAATAGTGTTTGCTGACATCATCATGACGTCAGCATGACGTCAGCAGTCATCAGGGGTTGACTGGGTCAATCTGACGTGTGGGTCCAGTGGGACCCACCTGTCATACTCTGTTTAGGTAACAAGGGTTTAGTTAAACTTATTACTGCTCAGTTAGACTAACAGGTTAATTTAGACTAATTAAGTAGGATTGATTAACTTAATTAATTTAGTTAATTAATTAATTAATTACATTCATTTTTATTTTTATTATCATTATTATTAATTCCTTAATTCTTTTTTTTAACGTTCTAAGGGCGTGGGCCCATTTGTCATTGTCAAGGGGGGGTCTTAGCGGGCGCTGGCGCTGGCGGTTAACGGGGCGGGTGCCCGAACGAGGGGTGAACCGTGCCGCATCGAGGGGCAGGGGCGCCAGCGCGCGCCGGCGGCCAGGGCAGGGCAGGGCTCGCCGGCCGGCCGTTTCCGGCGAAGGAAACCGGTGGAGGAGGGGGTCGCCAGAGGCAGCAGCAGGCGCGCTGCGGCCTCGTGCGAGGGGGCAGGGGCAGAGCGAAGGCAGTAGGACGGTGCGAGGCGGCGGCTGAAGCAAGAACTCGAGGGGGCCGGTGCGAGGAGCACGCACTCAAAGCACCGAAGGGCTAGGCAGCTCCCACGCGATGCCAGAAGCACCGTGGTGTGCTTGGCTGAGCCAGAGGAGAACTACAGCAGCGGCAACAAGCACAACGGCGGGTCTACTAGGGGGAGAGAGGGGAAGGGAAGGGGGCTCACATAGCCCTGTAGTTGAGCGAGGCATGCTCGAGGAGGAGGACGAGGAAGGGGCGGTGTCCGAGTTGCCGGCGACGAGTGCGGCGGGGCGACGGGGTCGAGGGCGCAGCGCGGGAACGGCGGCCTCGGCACGGGGCTAGGAGGAGGCCGAGGCACACGGGGCGATGGCGCGTCGGCAGAGACCTCAGGCGACTGGCATGCCGGCGAGGTGGAGGTCCATCGCGGCAAGGGGGTCGGGTGCTAGTGGCTCCGGTGAGGCTCGCGGAGTTCCAGGCGGCGGTGGATGGCGACGGGCGGGCGCCAGGCGTCGGAGGCAACAGGATCGGGGCGACGTGCGTTGGGGCGCCCCCGATCTAGATCGTGCGGGGTGGGGAGGGAGAGTGGGGATCGTGGGGTGGGTTAGGGTTTCGGGGGAGATAAGGGGAATGGGGGCGGCCGGTTGGGCCAGTGGGGGAGGCCGGCTGGGCTTGGCCTAGTGGCCAGCTGGGTCGGCCCAGCTGGGGAAGGCCCTTTTCCCTTTTTTTAGGTTTTGTTTTTCGTTATTCCCTTTTCTTTATATTTATTTTCTTTTAATTTACAATTTGTTTTAATTTTTTATAAAAATATATAATTAGCATCCACTTTAGTGTTTCAACATACCCCAATGCCACAAAAGAGTTTGGTGACAAAAATAAAATATTTTAATATTTTATTAATTGTAAAAGGCATCTAACTAATTGTTTTTGCTATTGTTTAAAATATTTTTAGAGTATTAAACCTTTTCTAAAAATGTGGTTTCTCCACCATACTTACCTGTGCATTATTTTGTTCAATCCGGACATTTTTAGTTTTAATATTTGAAAACTTTTATTGTGTGTTTGATTTTGAATTTGAATTTGAATCAGTTTTTGAACTAACGAGAGATTAGCAATAGTAACAGAGGTGACATGGCATCATTAGCAGAGGGTTACTGGAGCGTAACTATCCGGGCGTCACACCAGCGTCAGGGCCTTCCCCGCGTTGCGTGGAGCAGGGCCCTGCTTGGAGGTAGGTTGCCGCCGGGGAAGGCGCCTGCAAGCCCTTCCCCGCGGCGGGGGGCCTACGGTCGCCGAGGATGCCGCCAGCGTCCCCCTTGCCCCTTTGTCTCATCCTGGTTTCCAGTCTCCCCAATGGTGGTCGGGGGCGGCGTAGAGCGGGGTCCTCGTCGGGCGACATGAAGCAAGGCTCCGGCCTGTGAAGGTCTCCGCTCGTGACACTCTCACGTAACAATTAGTGGGGCTATACACGCCCCGGAGTCTCCTGAGCGCCGCCCTTGGGCCTCGTAGGGGCTCCCACCCACGTCCTAGTGGAAGCACCATGCTTCGTGCTGGCCATCGACACTGTCCCCCAATGACTATGCCCAACCAGTGGAAGCACTTAGCTCCCCGCTGGTGAGAAGACTTGAAGACTAGCTAGGCGCCGGACATGGCCATTTGCTTTCGCCTCTTTTTTTGTACTTGTTCGTCGTCTTTTTTGTAGTAAACTTGGTTCTCGTGCGTTAATGGGGGGAGTTTTTCTCGTCTTGCTTTGCTCTCTTGCTTTCGGTTCTTGCGTTTTTCCGGAGCTCGTGACTACTTCCCTGCCCTCGAGCGCCTCGCGAGCGGGGGCTGGGTGCGGTGTGCGCGTCAGGATTCATCGCTCCCCCCGGGGGGGCTGAAGGGTGCGGCCGCCACGCCCACCTCGCCGCGATACGGTAGTTGGCTCCTCGTGTAGCACTCCAGGATAGGTCAACAAGCTCCTTGCAAGAGCCAGACCCTCATGAGCCCGCAGCGGGCATGCCTCGGGAGGACAAATGTTTCTGTAGCGTCAGGGCTCGCTCGAGATTCGCGGAGCCACAGATAAGTCACAACCACCATCCCGCCTAACGTTGCGGACCTAAGGGGTCGCTCTGTGGCATCATTTCAAGGCATTTCACAATTATGTACATCACAAGGCCTCCCCCTTCAAAATGCTCTCACAAGGGAACTTCCAAGTTTGGTCATATGGGTTAAAGCAAATAGGATTATAGGTCTAGCTATGCGCGTCCTCTTCGTCGCCTTCGTCTGCGCTGCTCCCGCTGCCCGAGCCGTGGGAACTATCCTCCTCATCACCACTGCCCGTGCCACTCGCTCCGGCCATGAGCATGGTTGTGTCATCCTCAGAAGCCAACTCCTCCACCAAGGCCTTCACATGGTCGTCCACCCACCTGGCGAGCTTGTCCCGAGTAGCCACAGGAACAGGGGCTAGCACGGCGTTGAAGTCAAAATGAGAATCGCGGCTGGCGTAGTCATTCTCGTGCGGATGAGGAGCACTCTCTGACGCGCAGACCCTGGAGCATAGAGCCATGCTCACATTCCAGTGTCAGGCGACATCTCTTTTCATTCGAAGCCGTTGTTAGGAGGGAGGTGGTGTCCTTGACTTGCTGCTAGAGGGAGGATATCTCGGCGCGGGCTGAGTTCAAGGCAGATTCAGAAGAGGCCAGAGCTTCTTGGGCAGTGTTCTCATGAGGTTCAGCTGACGTGAGCCATGACGACCAAGGCCAGGCGGGCCCCAGCGGGCGCAGAGCACCAGTTTCCTCTTCGGTGCAAGGGAGGCAAGCCACAGGCGCGGAGTCCCGAGGAATCAGCCAAAGGTTTCCATTCTGGTGCAACAAGACCACCAGGACGGCAGAACGGAGGTCATCACCGAGCCCACCGCAGCTTCACGACCAGGGGCTTTTCACAGGCGAAGACCAGCTTAGTCAGGATAAGCTGCACTACTTGTCCCCTTTCAAATCCGGCCATTGTGGGATCCCTTCCCGCCAACATTTGGGAAGAGGACCAAGGCCACTATAAATAGGACTTAGCCACCACCATAGAGGGGGATCACAAACAGATCGGATCCACTCTCACCCCACCACTTCACCAGCTCTCTTGAGCTCCAGAACACCTCACCTCCTGAGGGTAGTTCATCCACTATACTTGAAGGAAATATGCCCTAGAGGCAATAATAAAGTTATTATTTATTTCCTTAATTCATGATAATTGTTTATTATTCATGCTATAATTGTATTAATCGGAAACTTAGTACATGTGTGAATACATAGACAAAACATATAGTCCCTAGTATGCCTCTACTTGACTAGCTCGTTAATCAAAGATGGTTATGTTTCCTAACCATAGACATGTGTTTTCATTTGATGAACAAGATCACATCATTAGGAGAATGATGTGATGGACATGACCCATCCGTTAGCTTAGCATTATGATCGTGTCAGTTTCATTGCTATCGCTTTCTTCATGACTTATACAAGTTCCTCAGACTATGAGATTATGCATCTCCCGAATACCGGAGGAACACTTTGTATGCTACCAAACGTCACAACGTAAATGGGTGATTATGAAGGTGCTCTATAGGTGTCTCCGAAGGTGTTTGTTAGGTTTGCATAGATCGAGATTAGGATTTGTCACTCCCTGTTTCGGAGAGGTATCTCTAGGCCCTCTCGGTAATACTCATCACTATAAGCCTTGCAAGCATTGTGACTAATGAGTTAGTTGCGGGATGAAGTGTTACAGAATGAATAAAGAGACTTGCCAGTAACGAGATTGAACTAGGTATTGAGATACTGACGATCGAATCTCGGGCAAGTAACATGCCGATGACAAAGGGAACAACGTATGTTGTTATGCGATTTGACCGATAAAGATCTTTGTAGAATATGTAGGAACCAATATGAGCATCCAGGTTCCGCTATTGGTTATTGACCGGAGACGTGTCTCGGTCATGTCTACATAGTTCTCGAACCCGTAGGGTCCGCACGCTTAACGTTTGATGACGATTGGTATTATGAGTTTATGTGATATGATGTACTGAAGGTTGTTCAGAGTCCCGGATGTGATCACGGACATGACGAGGAGTCTCAAAATGGTCGAGACATAAGGATTGATATATTGGACGACTATGTTCCGACACCGGAAGTGTTCCGGGTAAGTTTCAGATAAAATCGAAGAATCGGGGGGGGGGGGTATCGGAACCCCCCGGGAAGCTATTGGGCCTCATGGGCCTTCGTGGAGAAGAGAGAGGGCCGACCAGGAGGTGGCGCGCGTGCCCCTTGCCCTAGTACAAATTGGACAAGGGGAGGGGGTGGCGCCCCCTCTCCTTCCTTCTCTCCACCTCCTTCTCCTCCCTTCTCCTTGTTGGAATAGGAAGGGGGGGGAAACATACTTGGAGTAGGATTGCCCCCCCTTGGCGCGCCTCCTCCCCTGGACGACCTCCTCCTCCCTCCCTCCTTTCTATACGGAGGAGGGGGGAACCCCATAGACACACAATTTAATCAAGTTGATCTTTTAGCTGCGTGCGATGCCCCCCTCCACAGATTTCCACCCGGTCATATCGTCATAGTGCTTAGGCGAAGCCCTGCACCGGTAACTTCATCATCACCGTCAACACGCCTCATGCTGACGAAACTCTCCCTCGACCTTAGCTGGATCTAGAGTTCATGGGACGTCACCGAGCTGAACATGTGCAGATCATGGAGGTGTCGTACCTTCGGTGCTAGGATTGGTCGGATCGTGAACATGTACGACTACATCAACCGCGTTGTCATAACACTTCCGCTTTCGGTCTTCGAGGGTACGTAGACAACACTCTCCCCTCTCATTGTTATGCATCACCTAGATAGATCTTGCGTGATCGTAGGGAAATTTTTGAAATTACCGCGTTCCCTAACAGTGGCATTCGAGCCAGGTCTATGTGTAGATGTTATATGCACAAGTAGAACACAAAGAGTTATGGGCGATAATAATCATACTGCTTACCATCATGTCATACTTTGGTTCGACGGTATTGTTGGATGAAACGGCTCAGACCGACACTACGCGTACGCTTACGCGAGACTGGTTCTACTGACGTGCTTCACACATAGGTGGCTGGTGAGTGTCAGTTTCTCCAACTTTAGTTGAATCGAGTGTGGCTAAGCCCGGTCCTTGTTGAAGGTTAAAACAACACCCTTGATGAAAAATCATTGTGGTTTTGATGCGTAGGTAAGAACGGTTCTTGCTAGAAGCCCGTAGCAGCCACGTAAAATTTGCAACAACAAAGTAGAGGACATCTAACTTGTTTTTACAGGGCTTGCTGTGCTGTGATATGGTCAAGGCATGATGTGATAGAAATTGTTGTATGAGATGATCATGTTTTGTAACAAAGTTATCGGCAACTAGCAGGAGCCATATGGTTGTTGCTTTATTGTATGCAATGCAATCGCCATGTAATTGTTTACTTTATCACTAAGCGGTAGCGATAGTCGTAGTAACAATAGTTGGCGAGACAACAACGATGCTATGATGGAGATCAAGCTGTCGTTCCAGTGACAATGGAGATCATGACGATGCTTCAGTGATGGAGATCATGAGCACAAGATGATGATGGCCATATCATGTCACATATTTTGATTGCATGTGATGTTTATCCTTTATGCATCTTATTTTGCTTAGAACATTGGCATCATTATAAGATGATACCTTACGAAATTTCAAGGTACAAGTGTTCTCCCTGAGTATGCACCGTTGCTACTGAAGGAAATATGCCCTAGAGGCAATATTAAAGTTATTATTTATTTCTTTATTTCATGATAAATGTTTATTATTCATGCTAGAATTGTATTAACCAGAAGCTTAGTACATGTGTGAATACATAGACAAAACATATTGTCCCTAGTATGCCTCTACTTTACTAGCTCGTTTATCAAAGATGGTTATGTTTCCTAACCATAGACATGTGTTGTCATTTGATGAGAGGGATCACATGATTAGGAGATTGATGTGATAGACATGACCCATCCGTTAGCTTAGCATTATGATAGTTTCAATTTCATTGCTACTACTTTCTTCATGACTTATACATGTTCGTTAGACTATGAGATTATGCAACTCCCGAATACCGGAGGAACACCTTGTGTGCTATCAAACGTCACAACGTAAATGGGTGATTATAAAGATGCTCTAAAGGTGTCTCCGAAGGTGTTTGTTGGGTTGGAATAGATCGAGATTAGGATTTGTCACTCCGTGTTTCGGAGAGGTGTCTTTGGGCCCTCTCGATAATACTCATCATTATAAGCCTTGCAAGCATTATGACTAATGAGTTAGTTGCGGTATGAAGTATTACGGAACGAGTAAAGAGACTTGCCGGTAACGAGATTGAACTAGGTATGATGATACCGACGATCGAATGTCGGGCAAGTAACATACCGATGACAAAAGAAACTATGTTGTTATGCGGTTGGACCGATAAAGATATTCGTAGAATATGTAGGAGCCAATATGAGCATCCAGGTTCTGCTATTGGTTATTGATCGGAGATGTGACTCGATCATGTCTACATAGTTCTTGAACCCGTAGGGTCCGCACGCTTAACATTCGATGATGATTTGTATTATGAGTTATGTGTTTTGATGACCGAAGTTTGTTCGGAGTCCCGGATGAGATCACATACTTGACGGGGAGTCTTGAAATGGTCGAGATGTAAAGATCGATATATTGGAAGGCTATATTCGGACATCGGAAAGGTTTTGAGTGATTCGGGTATTTTTCGGAGTACCGGGGAGTTACGGGAATTCACCGGGAGAAGTAATGGGCCTTAGTGGGCCATACGGGAAATAGAGGAGGCATGCCAAGGGGATGTGGCGCCCCCCCATGTGACCGAATTGGACTAGGGGAAGGGGGCGGCGCCCCCTTGCCCTTTCCTACTCCCTCTCTCCTTCCTTCTCTCCTACTCCTAAAAGGAAAAGGATTCCTACTTGGACTTGGAAGTCCTAGTAGGACTCCATACACTTGGCGCGCCCCTAGGGGACCGACCTCTCTCCCTCCCTCCTTTATATATGGGGGCAGGGGGCATCCCAAAGACACACAAGTTGATCTTTAGTCATGTGTGGTGCCTCCCTCCACAGTTTTCCACCTCGGTCATATCATCATAGTGCTTAGGCGAAGCCCTGCGCCATAACTTCATCATCACCGTCGCCATGCCGTCGTGCTGACGGAACTCTCCCTTGGCCTCTGTTGGATCTAGAGTTTGAGGGACGCCACCCAGCTGAACGTGTGCAGATCACGGAGGTGTCGTGCGTTCGGTACTTGATCGGTTGGATCGCGAAGACGTTCGACTACATCAACTGCGTTAACTAAACGCTTCCGCTTTTGGTCTACGAGGGTACGTGGATACACTCTCCCCACGTTGCTATGCATCACCTAGATAGATCTTGCATGATCGTAGGAAACTTTTTGAAATTAATGCGTTCCCCAATAGCTGCAGTTCGTCGTGCCGAGACACCACGTGATGATCGGGTGTGATAAGCTCTACGTTCACATACAACGAGTGCAAGCTAGTTTTGCACACGCATAATACATTGGTCAAACTTGACGAGCCTAGCATATGCAGATATGGCCTCGGAACACTGAGACCGAAAGGTCGAGCGTGAATCATATAGTAGATATGATCACATAGTGATGTTCACCATTGAAAACTACTCCATCTCACGTGATGATCGGACATGGTTTAGTTGATTTGGATCATGTGATCACTTAGATGATTAGAGGGATGCCTATGTAAGTGGGAGTTCTTAAGTAATACGATTAATTGAACTTTAATTTATCATGAACTTAGTACCTAATAGTATTTTGCACGTCTATGTTGTTGTTGATCAATGGCCCGTGCTACCGTTCCTTTGAATTTTAATGCATTCCTAGAGAAAGCTAAGTTGAAAGATGATGGTAGCAACTACACGAACTGGGTCCGTAACTTGAGGATTATCCTCATTGCTGCACAGAAGAATTACGTCTTGGAAGCACCGTTGGGTGCCAGGCTTGCTGTAGATGCTACTGATGATGTTAAGAACGTCTGGCAGAGCAAAGCTGATGACTACTCGATAGTTCAGTGTGCCATGCTTTACGGCTTAGAACTGGGACTTCAACGATGTTTTGAACGTCATGGAGCATATGAGATGTTCCAGGAGTTGAAGTTAATATTTCAAGCAAATGCCCGGATTGAGAGATATGAAGTCTCCAATAAGTTCTACAGCTGTAAAATGGAGGAGAATAGTTCTGTCGGTGAACATATACTCAGAATGTCTGGGTACCACAACCACTTGACTCAACTGGGAGTTAATCTTCCTGATGATAGTGTCATTGACAGAGTTCTTCAATCACTGCCACCATGCTATAAAGGCTTCATGATGAACTATAATATGCAAGGGATGGATAAGACAACCCCCGAGCTCTTTGCGATGCTAAAGGCCACAGAGGTAGAAATCAAAAAGGAGCATCAAGTGTTGATGGTCAACAAGACCACTAGTTTCAAGAAAAAGGGCAAAGGTAAGAAGGTGAACTTCAAGAACAACGGCAAAAAGGTTGCTGCTCAAGAGAAGAAACCCAAATCTGGACCTAAACCTGAAACTGAGTGCTTCTACTGCAAAGAGAATGGTCACTGGAAGCGGAACTGCCCCAAGTATTTGGCGGATAAGAAGGATGGCAAAGTGAAAGGTATATTTGATATACATGTTATTCATGTGTACTTAACTAATGCTCGCAGTAGCGCCTGGGTATTTGATACTGGTTCTGTTGCTCATATTTGCGACTCGAAGCAGGGGCTACGGATTAAGCGAAGATTGGCTAAGGACGAGGTGATGATGCGCGTGGGAAATGGTTCCAAAGTCGATGTGATCGCGGACGGCACGCTACCTCTACATCTACCTTCGGGGTTAGTTTCAAACCTGAATAATTGTTACTTGGTGCCAGCGTTGAGCATGAATATTATATCTGGATCTTGTTTGATGCGAGACAATTATTTATTTAAATCAGAGAATAATGGTTGTTCTATTTATATGAGTAATATCTTTTATGGTCATGCACCTTGATGAGTGGTCTATTTTTGTTGAATCTCGATAGTAGTTATAGACATATTCATAGTATTGAAGCCAAAAGATATAAGTTCAATAATGATAGTGCAACTTATTTGTGGCACTGCCGTTTGGGTCATATTGGTGTAAAGCGTATGAAGAAATTCCATGCTGATGGGCTTTTGGAATCACTTGATTATGAATCACTTGGTGCTTGCAAACCGTGCCTTATAGGCAAGGTGACTAAAACTCCGTTCTCCGGAACAATGGAACGAGCTACTAACTTATTGGAAATAATACATACTGATGTATGCGGTCTAATGAGTGTTGAGGCTCGTGGTGGGTATCGTTATTTTCTTACCTTCACAGATGATTTGAGGAGATATGGTTATATCTACTTGATGAAACATAAGTTTGAAATATTTGAAAAGTTCAAAGAATTTCAGAGTGGAGTGGAAAATCATCGTAACAAGAAAATAAAGTTTCTACAATCTGATTGTGGAAGAGAATATCTGAGTTACGAGTTTGGCCTTCATTTGAAACAACATGGGATAGTTTCACAACTGACGCCACCTGGAACACCACAGCGTAATGGTGTGTCCGAACGTCGTAACCGTACTTTATTGGATATGGTGCAATCTATGATATCTCTTACTAATTTACCGCTATCATTTTGGGGTTAGGCTTTAGAGACGACTGCATTCAATTTCAATAGGGCACCATCAAAATCCGTTGAGACGACGCCTTATGAACTGTGGTTTGGCAAGAAACCAAAGTTGTCATTACTTAAAGTTTGGGGCTGCGACACTTATGTGAAAAAGCTTCAACCTGATAAGCTTGAACCCAAATCAGAGAAGTGCGTCTTCATAGGATACCCAAAGGAAACTGTTGGGTACACCCTCTATCACAGATCCGAAGGAAAAATCTTTGTTGCTAAGAATGGATCCTTTTTAGAGAAGGAGTTTCTCTCGAAAGAAGTGAGTGGGAGGAAAGTAGAACTTGATGAGGTAATTGTGCCTTCTCCTTATTGGAAAGTAGTTCATCACATAAATCAGTTCCAGTGATTCCTACACCAATTAGTGAGGAAGTTAATGATGATGATCATGAAACTTCAGATCAAATTACTACCGAACCTCGTAGGTCTTCCAGAGTAAGATCCGCACTAGAGTGGTACGGTAATCCTGTTCTGGAAGTCATGTTACTAGACCATGATGAACCTATGAACTATGAGGAAGCGATGATGAGCCTAGATTCCGCGAAATGGCTTGAGGCCATGAAATCTGAGATGGGATCCATGTATGAGAACAAAGTGTGGACTTTAGTGGACTTGCCCAATGATCGGCAAGCTATAGAAAATAAGTGGATCTTTAAGAAGAAGACCGACACAGACGGGAATGTTACTGTTTACAAAGCTCGACTTGTTGCAAAAGGTTTTTGACAAGTTCAAGGAGTTGACTATGATGAGACTTTCTCACTCGCCGTGATGCTTAAGTATGTCCGAATCATGTTAGCAATTGCTGCATTTTATGATTATGAAATTTGGCAAATGGATGTCAAAACTGCATTCCTGAATGGATTTCTGGAAGAAGAGTTGTATATGATTCAACCAAAAGGTTTTGTCTATCGAAAGGGTGCTAACAAAGTGTGAAAGGTCCAGCGATCCATTTATGGACTGGTGCAAGCCTCTCGGAGTTGGAATAAACGCTTTGATATGGTTTTATACAGATTTTTGGAGAAGCCTGTATTTACAAGAAAGTGAGTGGGAGCTCTGTAGCATTTCTGATATTATATGTGGATGACATATTGCTGATTGGAACAGATATAGAATTTCTGGACAACATAAAGGGATACCTAAATAAGAGTCTTTCCATGAAAGACCTCGGTGAAGTTGCTTACATATTGGGCATCAAGATCTATAGAGATAGATCAATACGCTTAATTGGACTTTCACAAAGCACATACCTTGATAATTTGAGGAAGTTCAAAATGGACCAGTCAAAGAAAGGATTCTTGCCTGTGTTACAAGGTGTGAAGTTGAGTCAAACTCAATGCCCGACCACTGCAGAACATAGAGAGAAAATGAAAGTCATTCCCTATGCTTCAGCCATAGGTTCTATCATGTATGCAATGTTATGTACGAGACCTGATGTATGTCTTGCTATAAGCATAGCAGGGAGGTACCAAAGTAATCCCGGAGTGGAGCACTGGACAGCGGTCAAGTGTTGGAAATATGCCGTAGAGGCAATAATAAAATGATTATTATTGTATTTCCTTGTTCATGATAATTGTCTATTGTTCATGCTATAATTGTATTGTCCGGAAACCGTAATACATGTGTGAATACATAGACCACAACATGTCCCTTGTGAGCCTCTAGTTGACCAGCGCGTTGCTACGTCTTGAGCTTGCGTTGGTTTTCCTTGAAGAGGAAAGGGTGATGCAGCAATAGTACCGTAAGTATTTCCCTCAGTTTTTGAGAACCAAGGTATCAATCTGGTAGGAGAATCCTCATAAGCTCATAAGTCCCACGCACCTACACAAACAAAGGGGTTGTCAATCCCTTCACGGCCACTTGCGAAAGTGAGATCTGATAGAGATAACATGATAAGATAAATATATTTTTGGTATTTTATAATATAGATTGGAAAAGTAAAGATGCAAATAAAAGTAAATAACAAACTTATATGATAAGAGATAGACCTGGGGGTCATAGGTTTCACTAGTGGCTTCTCTCAAGATAGCATAATTATTACGGTGGGTGAAGAAATTACTGTCGAGCAATTGATAAGAAAGTGAATAATTATGAGATTATCTAGGCATGATCATGTATATAGGCATCACGTCCATGACAAGTAGACCGACTCCTGACTGCATCTACTACTATTACTCCACACATCGACCGCTATCCAGCATGCATCTAGAGTATTAAGTTCATGAAGAACAGACTAACACATTAAGAAAGATGACATGATGTAGAGGGATAAACTCATGCAATATGATATAAACCCCATATTTTTATCCTCGATGGCAACAATACAATATGTGCCTTGCTGCCCATGCTGTCACTGGGAAAGGACACCGAAAGATTGAACCCAAAGCTAAGCACTTCTCCCATTGCAAGAAAGATCAATCTAGTAAGCCAAACCAAACTGATAATTCGAAGAGACTTGCAAAGATAACTTAATCACACATAAAAGAATTCAGAGGAGATTCAAATATTTCTCATGGATAAACTTGATCATAAACCCACAATTCATCGGATCTCGACAAACACACCGCAAAAAGAGTTACATCGAATAGATCTCCAAGAAGATCAAGGAGAACATGGTATTGAGATCCAAAGAGAGAGAAGAAGCCATCTAGCTAATAACTATGGACCCGAAGGTCTGTGGTAAACTACTCACAACTCATCAGAGAGGCTATGGTGTTGATGTAGAAGCCCTCCATGGTCGATTCCCCCTCCAGCGGAGCGCCGGCGAAGGCTCCAAGATGGGATCTCGCGGATACAGAAGGTTACGGTGGTGGAAATAGTTTTTCATGGTCGCCCCTGATGTTTTCGGGGCACGTAGGTATATATAGTAGGAAGAAGTACGTCGGTGGATGCCCGAGGGGCCCACAAGATAGGGGGCGCACCCAGCAGGGGGGGGGGCCCTCCACCCTCATGGCCTCCTCGATTGCTTCTTGACTTGCACTCCAAGTCCTCTGGATTGCGTTTGTTCCAAAAAGATCGCTCCCGAAGGTTTCATTCCATTTGGACTCCGTTTGATATTCCTTTTCATCGAAATACTGAAATAGGCAAAAAACAGCAATACGGGCTGGGCCTCCAGTTAGTAGGTTAGTCCCAAAAATGATATAAAAGTGTAAAATAAAGCCCATAAACATCCAAAACAAGTAATATAATAGCACAGAACAATCAAAAATTATAGATACGTTGGAGACGTATCAAGCATCCCCAAGCTTAATTCCTGCTCGTCCTTGAGTAGGTAAATGATAAAAACAGAATTTTTGATGTGGAATGCTACCTAGCATAATTCTCAATTTAATTTTCTTTATATTGACATGATTGTTCAGATCCAAATGATTCATGAAAAAAGCTTATAAACATAAAAATAATAATACTCAAAGCATACTAATAAATAATCATGTCCTATCAAAATAGCATAGCCAAAGAAAGCTTATCCCTACAAAATCATATAGTTAGGCCATGCTTCATTTTCATTACACAAAATACTCCCAACATGCACAACCCCGATGACGAGCCAAGCAATTGGTTCATACTTTTGAACGCGCTTCAACTTTTTTCAACTCTTACGCAATACATGAGCGTAAGCCATGGACATAGCACTGTGGTGGTATATGGTGGTGGTTGTGAGGACAAAAAAAGAAGAAGATAGTCTCACATCAACTAGGTGTATCAACGGGCTATGGAGATGCCCATCAATAGATATCAATGTGAGTGAGTAGGGATTGCCATGCAACGGATGCACTAGAGCTATAAATGTATGAAATCTCAACAAAAGAAACTAAGTGGATGTGCATCCAACTTGCTTGCTCACGAAGACCTAGGGCATTTTGAGGAAGCCCATCATTGGAATATACAAGCCAAGTTCTATAATGAAAAATTCCCACTAGTATATGAAAGTGACAACATAAGAGACTCTATATCATGAAGATCATGGTGCTATTTTGAAGTACAAGTGTGGAAAAGAGATAGTAGCTTGTCCCTTCTCTCTTTTTCTCTCATTTCATTTTTTATTAGGTGGGTTCTTTGGTCGCTTTTTTATGGGCTTCTTTGGCCTCTTTTATTTTTATAAAGTCCGAAGTCTCATCCCAACTTGTGGGGGAATCATAGTCTTCATCATCCTTTCCTCACTTGGGACAATGCTCTAATAATGAAGATCATCACACTTTTATTAATTTACAACTCAAGAATTACAAATCAACACTTAAAACAAAGTATGACTCTAATATGAGTGCCTCCGGCGGTGTACCGGGATATGCAACGAATCAAGAGTGACATGTATGAAAATTATGAAGGTGGCCTTGCCACAAATACGTTGTCAACTACATGATCATGCAAAGAGCAATATGACAATGATGGAGCGTGTCATAATAACGGAACGGTGGAAAGTTGCATGGCAATATATCTCGGAATGGCTATGGAAATGCCATAATAGGTAGGTATGGTGGCTGTTTTGAGGAAGGTAAATAATGGGTGCATAATACCGGTGAAATTTGCGCGGCATAATAGAGGCTAGCAAAGTGGAAGGTTGAGTGTGCGTATATCCATGGACTCACATTAGTCATAAAGAACACATATACTTATTGCAAAAGTTTACTTAGCCCTCGAAGCAAAGTACTACTACGATCGCTCGTCCCCGACTGCCACTCATAAGGAAGACAATCAAAAGAGTACCTCATGCAACAAATTTGTCACACAACTTTTATCATACGTGCATGCTACGGGACTTGCTAACTTCAACACAAGTATTTCTCAATTTCATAATTACCCACTAGCATGACTCTTAACATTACTACCTTTATATCTCAAAACAATTATCAAGCATCAAATTGATCCTAGTGTTTAATGCACTTTCTATGATAGTTTTTATTATACCCAAGTTGGATGCTCATCATTCTAGGACCAAATTTATAACCATAGAAAATACCATGATGTTCTAAAATACTCTCAAAATAATATAAGTGAAGCATGAGAGATCAACAATTTCTTCAAAATTAAGCCACCGCCGCGCTCTAAAAAAAATATAAGTGAAGCACTAGAGGAAAAACTATCTAGCTCAAAAGATATAAGTGAAGCACATAGAGTATTCTAATAAATTCCAATCAAGTGGGCTTCTCCCAAAAGGTGTGTATAGCAAGGATGATTGTGGTAAACTAAAAATCAAAGACTAATATCATACAAGACGCTCCAAGCAAAACACATATCATGTGGCAAATAAAAATATAGCTCCAAGTAAAGTTACCGATAAACGAAGACGAAAGAGGGGATGCCTTCCGGGGCATCCCCAAGCTTAAGCTTTTGGCTATTCTTGAATATATTGGGGTGCCATGGGCATCCCCAATCTTAGGCTCTTGCCACTCCTTATTCCATAGTCCATCGAATCTTTACCCAAAACTTGAAAACTTCACAACACAAAACTCAACAGGAAATCTCATAAGCTCCGTTAGTGAAAGAAAGAAAAACCACCACATAAGGTATTGTAATGAACTTATTCTTTATTTATATTGGTGTTAAACCTACTGTATTCCAATTTCTCTATGGTTCATACCCTTACTTACTAGCCATAGATGCATCAAAATAAGCAAACAACACACGAAAGGCAGAATCTGTCAAAAACAGAACAGTCTGTAGCAATCTGTAACTTTCGAATACTTCTAGAACTCTAAAACTCCTACCAAAATAGGACGTCCTGGAAAATTTGTCTATTGATCTACAGCGAAAAGAATCAATGCAAAAACACGTTTCTGTGATTTATTGAATTTTTGCTCGTGAGTGCAAAGTTTCTGTTTTTCAGCAGAATCAAATTAACTATCACCATAGGTTATCCTATAGGTTATACTTGGCACAAACACTAAATAAAACATGAAAACACATCTAAACAGAAGGTAGATGCAAAATTTATTACTAAACAGAAACAAAAACAAAAAACACAAAGAAAATTGGGTTGCCTCCCAACTAGCGCTATCGTTTAACGCCCCTAGCTAGGCATAAAAGCGAGGATAGATCTAAGTAGTGCCATCTTTCGCACTTGGAAAGGAAAGGAAGAATTTCCTTTCTATGGAATTCATTCTTCTATTTTGGGAAAGCACATTGCCATTAATGGATGAAGTGAGATTAAGCACGTTACGGAAATTTTCAACTAAGCTAGCCTTCATTTCTTTGATAATTTCATTTTGATAAAAGCATAAGAGAGTGGTAGATTCAACCTTATCATTCATAGGATGCCCAAATATAGATTTCATTTTTTCATTAGTATCTATAGCATCCCCCTTAAGAAAACCTCCTTCAAAAATAGAATCTAGAACTTGCTTGAAAGAAGTGGGTAGGCCAACATAAAAACTTTTTAGGTAAACTTCAATTTGATATTGTGGCACATAGCTAGCCTGAATTCTTAGTAACCTATCCCAAGCATCTTTTAAAGACTCACCAAGTAAATAACGAAAAATTCCGGAGTCATCTTCATCAGAATTATTCAAGCTCTCATTGGTACCCCGGTGGGTCTTTTCATAGCATCATTATTTATGAGCTTAGAGAGGATAGAGGGACTATCCAAGGTACTAAAACCCTGGAAAGGACCCTTAGTTCTTTGTGATTCAGCCATGGCAACGGGAAGGTAAACGGAAAAGAGAGAGGAGATTGGGAAAGAGAGGGCGAATAAAACGGCAAGGGTGAAGTGAGGGAGAGGAAAACGAGAGACAAATGGCAAATAATGTAAATGCGAGGGAGATGAGTTTGTGATGGGTACTTGGTATGTCTTGACTTGAGCGAAGATCTCCCCGGCAACGGCGCCAGAAATCCTTCTTGCTACGTATTGAGCTTGCGTTGGTTTTCCTTGAAGAGGAAAGGGTGATGCAGCAATAGTAGCGTAAGTATTTCCATCAGTTTTTGAGAACCAAGGTATCAATCTAGTAGGAGACTCCTCACAAGTCCCACACACCTACACAAACAAACAAGAACTCGCAACCAACGCAAAAAAGGGGTTGTCAATCCCTTCACGGCCACTTGCGAAAGTGAGATCTGATAGAGATAATATGATAAGATAAATATATTTTTGTTATTTTATAATATAGATTGGAAATGTAAAGATGCAAATAAAAGTAAATAGAAAACTTATATGGTAAGAGATAGACCCGGGGGCCATAGGTTTCACTAGTGGCTTCTCTCAAGATAGCATAATTATTATGGTGGGTGAACAAATTACTATCGAGCAATTGATAAAAAAGCGGATAACTATAAGATTATCTAGGCATGATCATGTATATAGGCATCACGTTCGTGACAAGTAGACCGACTCCTGCCTGCATCTACTACTATTACTCCACACGTCGACCGCTATCCAACATGCATCTAGAGTATTAAGTTCACGAAGAACAGAGTAACGCATTAAGAAAGATGACATGATGTAGAGGGATAAACTCATGCAATATGACATAAACCCCATCTTTTTATCCTCGATGGAAACAATACAATACGTGCCTTGCTGCCCCTGATGTCACTGGGAAAGGACACCGCAAGATTGAACCCAAAGCTAAGAACTTCTCCCATTGCAAGAAAGATCAATCTAGTAGGCCAAACCAAACTGATAATTCAAAGAGACTTGCAAAGATAAATTAATCACACATAAAATAATTCAGAGGGGATTCAAATATTTCTCATAGATAAACTTGATCATAAACCCACAATTCATCGGATCTCAACAAACACACCGCAAAAAGAGTTACATCGAATAGATCTCCAAGAAGATCAAGGAGAACATGGTATTGAGATCCAAAGAGAGAGAAGAAGCCATCGAGCTAATAACTATGGACCCGAAGGTCTGTGGTAAACTACTCACAACTCATCGGGGAGGCTATGGTGTTGATGTAGAAGCCCTCCATGGTCGATTCCCCCTCCGGCGGAGCGCCGGTGAAGGCTCCAAGATGGGATCTCACGGATACAGAAGTTTACGGTGGTGGAAATAGTTTTTCATGGTCGCCCCAGATGTTTTCGGGGTACGTAGGTATATATAGGAGGAAGAAGTACATTGGTGGACGCCCGAGGGGCCCACGAGACAGGGGGGCACGCCCAGCAAGGGGGGGGGGCGCCCTCCACCCTCGTGGCCTCCTCGATTGCTTCTTGACTTGCACTCCAAGTCCTCTGGATTGCGTTTGTTCCAAAAAGATCGCTCCCGAAGGTTTCATTCCGTTTGGACTCCGTTTGATATTCCTTTTATTCGAAATACTGAAATAGGCAAAAAAAACCAGCAATACGGCTGGGCCTCCGGTTAGTAGGTTAGTCCCAAAAATGATATAAAAGTGTAAAATAAAGCCCATAAACATCCAAAACAAGTAATATAATAGCATGGAACAATTAAAAATTATAGATATGTTGGAGATGTATCACTCGTTGATCAACAGATGGTCATGGTTTCCTGACTATGGACATTGGATGTCATTGATAACGGGATCACATCATTAGGAGAATGATGTGATGGACAAGATCGTGTAGTTCGTTTGCTAAAGCTTTTCTAATGTCGAGTATCATTTCCTTAGACCATGAGATTGTGTAACTCCCGGATACGGTAGGAATGCTTTGGGTGTACCAAACGTCACAACGTAACCGGGTGGCTATAAAGGTGCACTACAGGTATCTCCAAAAGTGTGTGTTGGGTTGGCACGAATCGAGACTGGGATTTGTCACTCCGTATGACGAGAGGTATCTCTGGGCCCACTCGGTAATGCATCATCATAATGAGCTCAATGGTACTAAGTAGTTGGTCATGGGATCATGCATTACGGAACGAGTAAAGTGACTTGCTGGTAACGAGATTGAACGGGGTATTGGGATACCGACGATCGAATCTCGGGCAAGTAACGTACCGATTGACAAAGGGAATTGTATACAGGGTTGCTTGAATCCTTGACATCGTGGTTCATCCGATGAGATCAACGTGGAACATGTGGGAGCCAACATGGGTATCCAGATCCCGCTGTTGGTTATTGGCCGGAGAGCTGTCTTGGTCATGTCTGCATGATTCCCAAACCCATAGGGTCTACACACTTAAGGTTCCACTACTAGGGAAAACCCAAGCAGTAGCGCGTGTTTGAAGCCTATTAGTAGCGCGGGCTACAACGCTACTAGTAAGGCGCTACAGCTAAAGGTTAGCAGTAGCGTGGGCTGGACTGCGCTACTGCTACATTGACTTAGTAGCAGCGCTTTCTAAAATGGGCGCTACTGGTAATTAGTAGTAGCGCTTCTACTAGCACGCGCTACTACTATTATTCTGTATTTCTTTTTTATTTCATGTTGTATTCATGCACCTTTATACAAGTTTTCATACTGCAGCAATTTAGAGAATGATTTTACATCATAATGAGTTATTACATAGTGGGAGAAAGAATCGTGGACTAGTTTCAATTGGATGGACATCCACTTGAAACTAATCCTCGGTTCTTTCACCCAATGATATAATAAATATCATCATCATCATCATATCATTAACAACTTATCATCATAATACATCATTGTCATATAACACCTCCTCATGATCATCGTTTTCATCAATGAGACATCACATACAAGTTGGTCATTAGACATAATCACAACTACTCATCATCATCAACTCTCATAAACATATTGTACCTCATAACCTACTACATTCTCTTACGACCTACTATATTTTCTTGGGTAAAATAGCATAAAACAATATAGCCCCTTACTCTCCATTATGGAGAATGGAGACTATCCTGTCTCCAATTCTTGCCTTTTTTGCGCAATGTTGCTTCCAAGAACCTCCTTACGAATGTCCATACATTTCTTCCATTATTTGATTATCATGTGTTCACGGTTTTTAGAAACCCGGTATGCACAGGTGAGATTCATAGGACGACCTGGCTGTATGTTCAAAACATCCAGGTGACCATTCTGATACATCAAATGAGGCACACAATCCATCGGGATTTTCTGTTGAAAAACATAGTAATAAATTCGTGGTTAGCAATGTAGTTTAGTTTTAGAAGTATGCAAAAGATACATGGATGTCATAATAGTAAACAATCTTACCAAGAACTCTCCATGGAAGTTATCGTTGTTCAACACGTGCACTAGTGGCACGTATTCACCATAATTTGGAGGAGTTCGATAAAAGGCATTGTAATTCTCAATGTCAGTACAATATGTGACCAGCTGATTTTTTTCTTGATAAGTTAACCCAGAGCCATCGGCGTAGTTGGTTCTGTCTACCATCTTCTGCACACTCTTTGAAGCATGAAAATAAGCTATCAATGGAAATAAGCTATCAACTATTTTGAAATAAACAATATAAATTACTTAATAACTATGTTTGAGGAACTCACATAGCGGTAGAATTGGAAGCGTATCAACAAGAACCCAAATGTCCAAATTATCTTGGTCGATGTCAGGATCTCCAAGATCCATGGTGACAAACATACCCTCTTGAAAATCATACATCTTGCAAAGTGCTTCCCAACCCGGGCCACCAAAATTGGATAGGCTCTCAGAATTGTATAGATTTACCTCAAAATCCATACCATGAAGGGTCCTTAGGTTATTTTTCTTTGTTCCATTCCTCTCATGATCTTCAAAACCCATCCTCTCCAAGACATAGCGTCTTGCATGGCATGGGATAAGCTAGTCGAATTGTAAAAGACGAAAATTACACGTTGAAGTAGTAGAAGTCGAGCTTAATTACGAAAAAACACTTAGCGTCTTAGCGTACCATTTCACAATCGAAGGCCTCCTCGAGCTTAATGCTGAAGCGCCGATTGTCGTCCAGGTGAGGCCTGTCGCAGAAACCCCGGTTGTCGCCGCACCAGGAGCACTCCTCGGGACCTTCTTCGTCCGACGACATTTCCTATGTTCATAATTCAAAGATTAAACTTGTACAATTAAATATATGTACTACAAAAACTAAATTATATCATTATTATTCATCACGGGTTGACTATTGGTCTGTCGAGTCTTTTCTTGAAAACTCTCAGCTTTCGTGGTGTATATATTCGACCGTCGGTGATGGTAGCTCATCCTTTCGTTCCCGAGTGCATTACACTAAGTTGTCTCGCACATGGGAATGAAGGAGAAGCTACCCCGACGACAACAGTCGGGATTCTTCGTCCTCTCATATATGGTGGATACTCTCCCTCACTGATTCCTCTCTAATATTTGCGACCTTCGGTGATGGTCGTTACTCGTCCTTCCCCTAGTGCATAACAAAGGTCTAGCGCCCGGAGAAGGAGGAGAAACGACCCCCACGACAACATTTGGAATTCTTCGACCTCAGCAGTCTTAAAATCAACCTGAAATATCGTTTAATTATCTTTCTATAAAATCCAGGCCACTCGATATTTCCTACATATTCTAGCACAAGTCATGCCAAAATTCACGGAAAATTCTGGCACGACCTTTGCTAAAACAGGACATATCGAGCGCCTGAAATTTGCCGGATGGGAAATTAATCAATACTCCGGCAAAACATAGGCCACTCGAAGGTGTAACCTGCAAACATGACCGGCCACTTGGGCAAGCACATATCCTATTTGAGCAACACAAGATATACATGTTTTTATCTACATCATATCTTATAGGACTCATATTGACATGGTGATTTGGCTGGTCTCACCTCGAGGTCGGAGGGGGTCGGTGACGGGGACGATGGTGGGGATGATGGAGGGGCTCCTTGATTTCTGCAAAAACAAAAACCCTATAAGTTATCACTAATACATCCCGAATAGTATCATACATATATAATCACTAATTGCTTAAACTAAAAAAATAACAACAAATGTGACATGTTCAACTAGTTCTATTAATTCAACTAGTTCTTACTAAAAATAAACTTACTATAAATAAAAATAAACTAGTTCTTTCTAAAAATAAACTAGTTCAACTAGTTATATTAATTTTCTTACTAAAAATACATTAGTTCTATTAATTCAACTAGTTCTTACAAAAACCAAACTAGTTCAACTAGTTTATTACTTTACTTACTAACTATTTTAAACACTTACTAAAAACAGTAAAAAAAACTACATTATTGAATAGTAAAAAACAGAAAAAAAAGATGGAGGGAGGAGGAAGGAGAGAGGAGGAGAGGGAGGAGGCCGGTGGGATCGGAGGAGGAAGGGGGCGGGGGGAGGAGGGGGAGGGGGCGACCGGAGGAGGAGGTATTGGGATACCGACGATCGAATCTCGGGAAAGTAACGTACCGATTGACAAAGGGAATTGTATACGGGATTGCTTGAATCCTTGACATCGTGGTTCATCCGATGAGATCATCGTGGAACATGTGGGAGCCAACATGGGTATCCAGATCCCGCTGTTGATTATTGGCCGAAGAGCTGTCTCGGTCATGTTTGCATGATTCCCGAATCTGTAGGGTCTACACACTTAAGTTTCGGTGATGCTAGGGTTATAGGGAAAGTTTGTACGTGGTTACTGAGGGAGTCCTGGATTAGGGGGTATCCAGACAGCCGGACTATATACTTTGGCCAGACTGTTGGACTATGAAGACACAAGATCGAAGACTTCGTCCCGTGTCCGGATGGGACTCTCCTTTGCATGGAAGGCAAGCTTGGCGATTCGGATGTTAGATCTCCTTCTCTGTAACTGACTCTGTGTAACCCTAGCCCCCTCCGGTGTCTATATAAACCAGAGGGTTTAGTCCGTAGGACAAGAACAATCATAATCATAGGCTAGCTTATAGGGTTTAGCCTCTACGATCTCGTGGTAGATCAACTCTTGTAATACTCATATCATCAGGATCAATCAAGCAGAAGTAGGGTATTATCTCCATCGAGAGGGCCCGAATCTGGGTAAACATCGTGTCCCCAGCCTCCTGTTACCATTAGCCTTAGACGCATAGTTCGGGACCCCCTACCCGAGATCCGCCAGTTTTGACACCGACATTGGTGCTTTCATTGAGAGTTCCTCTGTGTCATCGCTGCAAGGTTTGATGGCTCCTTCAATCATCAACAACAATATGGTCCAGGGTGAGACTTTTCTCCCCGGACAAATCTTCGTGTTCAGCGGCTTCGCACTGCGGGCCAACTCGCTTGGCCATCTGGAGCAGATCGACCACTACGCCCCTGGCCATCAGGTCAGGTTCGGAAATCTTAACTACACGGACGACATCCGTGGAGACTTGATCTTCGACAGATTCGGGCCTGCATCAGGAGTGCCGAACGGCCACAACGAGCATGACTTAGATCTGCCGTCGGACAGTGTTCAGGATATCACACCTGCTGCAGCTCCAGACTTCAATCCGGAGCAGATCGCGCAATCCGAGGATGGGTGGATGGACCCCGCCGCGGAGGCCACACACTCGTCGGCTTTGGAGCCGAACATAGACTCTGCCTCTTAGGAAATCTGTGTCGTCGGACCCCCGGACTCGTCTCCGGCTTCAGGTTCCGGATCGCGTGCATCTGTGCCCATCGAATCTGATTGGGCACCGATCATGGAGTTCACCGCCGCAGATATCTTTCAGCACTCGCCCTGCGCTGACATACTAACTTCTTTAAAGTCTCTCTCTTTGTCATAAGACTCTTGGCCGAAGTATGTCCGACTTTAGTGGGGTTCAGACAACGAAGAAATTCGGTACCCACCCACCACCCACTTAATAGCCACCGTCGATGACTTAACCGACGCGCTCGACTTCGACTCTGAAGACATCTACGGTATGGACGTCAATGCGGGAGATGACATAGAATCACCGCCCACGGGGCGCTGGACAGTCACCTCATCATACAGTATATACATGGTGGACACACCCAAGGAGCACAACGGCGACAAAAAGGATGCAATGGAGGATCAACCCCCCGGGCAGAAACCAAAGCGACGGCGCAGGCGCCGCTCTAAGTCGAGCCACAACAAAAATAGCAATAATAACGCAAGAAAAATTAACACCCCGGTCGACTCCAAAGGCAACAACGACCATATGGACCCAGCGATGGAGCAGGATGAGCCAGGTCACGCCGAACATAGCCCGGAGCAGACGCCCGATCACGGCGATCCCGAGGGTAGAACTCATCAACCTGCCTCCGAAGAGGAGGACAGTCCAGACGATGATGAATTCATCATCCCGGAAAAACGTTTGGCACAAGAGAACCTGCACCGAAGGCTCATGGCCACCGCGAGGAGCCTAAAGAAGCAGAAGCAAAGGCTTAAGGCCGTGCAAGATACACTCAACCACAGATGGAACAAAGTGCTAGACGCTGAAGAAAAATATGGCGACGATCGCCACATAAAGAGCTACTCAAAGCGCAAGCTACTGCCAGAATTCAACAATGAGGCCATAGAGCCCATTCTGCCGAAAAACAATACGGCCGATCAGCTGGACCGACCACCTCATGGCCGCGATAGAGCGGCTACTAATGCTGCACACAAGCCCGCACACGACTTACGTGAGCTCCTAGACAAAAAGGCTGGTGCAACCAGATCCATCTACGGATCCATAGGACGTGTTCCAGCCCAAGATCACGGCCACCAAAATGATCATACTGATCGAATACCAGTTCGGAATCAACCCCGGACACAATAACCATCAACAGCATGCCAGGACATGTCCAGCTAAAGAGGGGCTGTGCACCCCCTGTGCTTCACCAACTAGGTTCTGGATCATGAATTTCCACAAGGATTCAAACCCGTGAATATAGAGGCATACGACGGAATGACAGACCCTGGGGTCTGGATTGAGGATTTTATCCTCCATATCCACATGGCTCGTGGAGATGACCTCCACGCCATTAAATACTTGCCCCTCAAGTTGAAAGGACCAGCTCGGCATTGGTTGAAAATCCTCCCCGAAAACTCAATTGGAAGCTGGGAGGAACTTGAGGATGCTTTCATGGACAATTTTCAAGGGACCTATGTCCGACCTACGGATGCAGACGATTTAAGTCACATAATACAACAACCCGGAGAGTCAGCCTGTAAGCTTTGGAACAGATTTCTCACTAAGAAGAATCAAATTGTTGATTGTTCAGATGCCGAAGCCCTAGCGGCCTTCAAGCACAGTATCCGGGATGAATGGCTCGTCAGACACCTCGGCCAAGAAAAGCCAAGGACAATGGCGGCCCTAACAAGCCTCATGACCCGCTTCTGCGCGGGCGAAGACAGCTGGCTGGCCCATAGAGGCACCAGCGACCCGGGCACATCCGAAATTAGGGATGGCAATGGGAAGCCACAATGAAATAAAAACAAGCGTCGAAACAATGAAGAGAGCCCGGACAACACGACGGTCAACGCCGGATTTAGGGGATCCCGACCCGGTCAATGAAAGAAGCCATTTAAAAGCAGCAAAGATGGACCGTCCGTCCTGAACAAGGTCCTGGGCAGACTATGCCAAATCCATGTCACCCCCGAAAAGCCTGCGAACCACACTCACAGAGAATGCTGGGTCTTCAAGCAGGCCTGCAAGCTAAATGCCGAACACAAGGGAAGGGAGACACCAAGTGAAGACAAGGATGAGCCTCGCCAGCCGAACACTAGGGGGCAGAAAAAATTCCCACAAGAATTCAAAATAGTGAATATGATCTACGCGACTCATATACCGAGGAAATTCAACCCTTGGTCGGCCCGTCTGATCACTTTCAATCGCAGAGATCATCCGAATAGTATCCAGCACGAAGGATCGGCTGCCTTGGTGCTCAACCCAATAATCAATGGATACCATCTCACTCGAGTCCTCATGGACGACGGCAGTAGTCTTAATCTGATATATCAGGACACTGTCCGCACGATGGGGATAGACCCGTCAAGAATCAGTCAAAGTAATACTACCTTTAAAGGAGTTATACCAGGCATTGAGGCCCGCTGCACGGGCTCCCTTGTGTTGGAGGTTACATTCGGTTCTCCTGACAACTTTAGAAGCAAAGAACTAATCTTCGACATCTCTCCCTTCCGAAGCGGCTATCACGCATTGCTTGGAAGAATGGCCTTCGCCCGCTTCAATGTAGTACCGCACTACGCCTACCTTAAACTCAAGATGCTCAGTCCACGTGGCGTCATTACAGTTAGCAGAAGCACGGAGCATTCCTTATGTGCGGAAGAATATGTGGCGGCTCTAGCAGCCGAACACTAAAGCAGCCTCTCCTACCAGAATACATGATGGGTCGTCAAGACCAGAGACACGGTTAAGACGAGTCCGGAACACCACCAGTGGTAATAGCTCAGGTAAACCTGAGCTGGGTCCATATATATACCCCCACAGGTGGTGCTAGGGGCTGCAAACATGTCACAAAGCCCACAGTTCGGCTCGACTTTATTAATATAACTATATATTGCATTTTAATTGTTCATTGAGAATAAGAAACTTGTCGCACGATTACACTAGACTCTTTCACATGAGTTTTCTTCTTCTTACAGACGACAATTGTGCTACACCTCTCCAGGATACGGCACAACGGAGACAAAGGCGCAGACGTGCAGCAGGGCCCCGCTCAAAGGTTTCTCTTTAGATTAAGCCCCAGTGTAAACCTTCTTTAATGTCTCTTGTTGCTTGACATCCCACGGGTATTTAATACACCCACGAGGGATACTGGCGTTTTTGGCATTTCGCCACGACAGATTAATGCACGTACCTGGAAATACATGGTTCATAATCGAGGGCGTTACTCAGCGCAACATATGTTATAACGGGAGTGTTCGGCGTCGCGAGTTTGGCCTTATATGCATCAGCTCTGAATCATGTCTTTGGTCAAATGTTGGGTTTGCCTGGCTCCTGGGTTTGCTGCCTTATGTTCCATTTTATCGGCTAAGGCGGCCAAAGGAGAACTACTGCGATCGTGCCCTGGTTATTCCGGATGGGCACCTCAGTAGAGAAAGCCGAAAACTGACTGTCATGATATAGCGAGAGACTGGTTAACCACTCGAGGACTTATCAGAATCTTCGGGATTCCTCCGCATTAACGAAGGACCGTTTCCCGGTCATGTACATATGCGCACCGTATTTGGGGGCACGCGGACATACCAGGGGCTATATAGTAGCCCTGCGGTCAAACTCCTATGGCTAAGTGAAAGTGTTACTGCTATATAGTCCGGTTGCCTAGTTCGACGCGCGATCACCTCCTTAATGGACCAAGATGTTGGATCAAGTGTGATTACGCGCATTTTCGCGAACACCCCCGCATTATATGCGTGGGGGCCAAAGCCAACAACTGCAAACTTTCAGGTTATATACATACATACACGGCCGCACAAGAGGCAATACAATACTTTCGGGCAAAAGTATAAACACAGCCTTTATAATTGAAACAACATTGTTTTTACAATCGAAAGACTTATCACTCGAACATGAGACTCTTCCAGCACTGAGACTCTATTAAACGGGTGCCTTCTATGACCTGGTCAAAATAGTGCTCGGCCGGGTCCTGGCTTCCTGCCGGACTCGGGTTTGCAATAACGGCGGCCTCCATATCCGCCCAATATGTTTTCACACGGGCCAGTGCCATCCGCGCACCTTCTATGCACGCCGACTTCTTTACAGCATCGATACGTGACACAGCGCCAAGGAATTGTTGCACTAAACCAAAATAACTGTCCGGCCTTGGTCCCTTCGGCCAAAGATGATCTACGACAGATCTCATGGCAAGACCGGACAACCTATGGAGCTCGGCCCAGGTGGCCATTCTCTCATTCAACGGCAGCGGGCACGTTGGAGCGCTGAACTGCGACCAGAACAACCTTTCCACCCCATGATCTTTCTGATCCTTGAAGAACTTGGTCGCATCAGCAGTACTTTTCGCCAGGTCCGCATACGCGTCTGCATCACTCCATGACTGATCTAGAGGAGCATACTTTGGATCTTCGAACTTCATCCGCAAAAAATATGAACTCCCAGCCATGATATTTCCGGCTTGTCGAAGCTCCTCCCGCACAGCTCTGACCTCAGAGCGTGTCTCCTTGGCAGCATCCAAGGCTTTCTTTAGGTCAGCCGCTTTCACTTGGCTCTCCTTTTCTAGGAGCCCATATCGGCTGGCAGCATCTTTTAGCTCCACAGCCATCTCGGCTATTTTATCCTCGCTCCGGCGATGAGCAGCCTGTTTGGCTCTCAACTCCTCGGCCGCCTTCAGGGCAGCCGCATTGCTTATCCTGGCTTGTTCTTTGGCTAAAGCCAGTTCCGCCCTTAGGGCCTCCCCGGCAGCAGCTCCATCTACAGCCACATCATATTACAGATGTTAGCTTCATGCTCCTCTTGGTATTTGTTGATAATCCAAAAGAAAACACATACCCTGTGACTCGTCAAGTCACTTGTTCACAAGAGCGATGTCAGCGTCCACCGCATCAAGTTGTCGCCTCAGTTCGGCGAATTCAGTAGTCCGGTCAATTGCCAGACCCTTAGCCATCTTCACATAATACAGTGCGATCATTACTTGGGAGTATGATCCTCCGATTGCCGCCTAGGGCTGGCAACCAAAGTCTCAGGGGCTACTATCTATACGGTGTGTGCGGTACATCCGAAGGATTGCATATTTCATTGCGTACCTCAAAGCCTTTGAGCAGGCTCATAAAAGCTTCATTCAACCCGCTTTTGGCGGAGGAAATCTTCTCAAACACCATACCCATTCAAGTACGGTGATCCTCTGAGAGAGCGGCTCGCTCCAGAAGTCCCATCTGTGTATCCGGCTGAGTGCCGAATAGCGCCGGACTCTTCCGATTACCTTCCTCGGGAGCCGAACCCTCCGGACTTGGGGTCACCGAAGCATTGACTTCTGACCTTGACGGACCAGGAATCCTCCACGACGACACCTCGGGGTCGCCCGCCCCGTGGGGCGGGGAGACAGGTGGAGTGTCACTCTCCATCATCTCCGGAAGAAGATCCCCCGCAGACGAACTCTGTTGAGAAGAGCTACTAGCTGGACTGCAAGATAGATCCTGGTTATTGTTCCCAAAGGAAAAAGCAGTATATATTTATACCTTTAGTTAACTTACAGCTCGGTGGAGGGCTGGCCCATTTGCGGGCAGTGCACGGTGAGGACGCCCTCTATGGCAGGTCCCCCTGAATAAGTTTTCTTCCCTTGCTTAGGCACCTCCGCTTCCAAGTCTTCGGAGGCGGCCCTTTTCTTCCCGCGGGGGGAGGGAAACTTAGATGCACCTCCCCGATTATCCTCCTTTGTGGAGACATTAATTCCCCGGTTTGGATGTACAAAGTGTGAAGCTCGTTCTCGGCTTCTCTACTCTTCCCTTCATCTTTCCCCGATGACACTTGATTCAGCGTGCGTTTGAGCATCCTGGTTAATGGAGGATTCGGCGAGCCTTCGGGAAGCGGGGCCGGACACCTGATCCTCTCCGCCTTGCTGAGCCAATCCTGGCCGCGGATAGTTTTCAGAATAAATGTTGCGATAAATATGAACAGAGTGTTCAGTTGCAGAGTTACTTACTTGGGTATCTGGACGATTACAGTTCAAACCCACATCCTCGGTGGTGTCCGGACACTTTACGCGTGATCCTAAGAATGACCTATACATCCCTTCGAGCGTCATGCCAAAGAAGTGTTGAATTGTTCGCGGTCCTTCTGGATTGAACTCCCACATCCGGAGAGGTCGACATTTGCACGCAAGGGCCCGTCAAACTAGCATTACCTGAATTACTTTATAAGGCTAATATCCCTCTCAATAAGCTCCCGGATATGGCTCTGCAATATCGGCAAGTCGTTAGCAGGCCCCCAGTCCTGTCCCACGTTGGACCACGACGCCAGTTAAGGCGGAGGGCCCGAGCGGAAGGCAGGGGCAGCCTCCCACTTTGTGCCTCGAGGAGCTGTGATGTAGAACCACCTCCGTTGCCATAAATCGGACACCTCTAGGAAGGAACCTTCTGGCCATGGACATCGGCGCTTTTGCTTATTATATCGCCTCCGCACTCCGCGTGTCGCCCATCGGTCATCTTCGGCTTTACATTGAAGGTCTTGAGCCATAAGCCGAAGTGTGGGGTGATATGGAGGAAGGCTTCACACACGACGATGAACGACGAGATGTGAAGGATGGAATCCGGAGCTAGATCATGAAAATCTAGCTCGTAATAGAACATGAGCCCTCTTACGAAGGGATCAAGACTAAAGCCTAATCCTCGGAGGAAGTGGGAAACAAATACAACGCTTTCGTTGGGTTTGGGACTGGGGATGACCTGTCCTTGGGCAGGAAGCCTGTGCTTGACATCGGCGGTTAGGTACTTGGCCTCCCTGAGCTTTGCAATGTCCTCCTCTATGACAGAGGAGGCCATCCACCGGCCTTGAAGGTTGGATCCGGACATGATTGAAGATCCAGTGTGCTTAAGCCTGAACTTTGGGTGGTGGAACTCGAGGTGGGGGAAGGAGAAAGCGTGGGAAAGATAGGAACAGGCCTCAGTCCCTCTATAAAGGAGGTGAATATCAAGCGTCCTCAACGTGACCGTTTGGGACTTGCCTAAAAACAAGGAGTCATACCAACAAGCGTAGTTGGGTTACCCACACCTGTATTGATGAGAATCCCGCGATAAGGGGGACATGATCTCTGCTTCGACAAGACGTCCCAATAAAACCGCCTTGCAATACGTGTAGTGGCAGGCTGGGAAAAACGGTTCGTATTGAACCGGGTCACAGTGTGATGTCTTGTCATGAAAAATAGTCAGAAGATTCGATTCGTGAGGAAGTATACTATCTACGGTGGTATGTGGAATTTATTTTGCAGAGCCGGACACAATCTTTGTTTTCAGAATCTACCTTGGAGTATTCGGAGATGGAACCCGCCTTGCAATGTCGAAGACAATCTGCGCGCCGGACTCATCGTCATTGAAGCCTGGTTCAGGGGCTGCTGAGGGAGTCCTGGATTAGGGGGTATCCGGACAGTCGGACTATATACTTTGGCCGGACTGTTGGACTATGAAGACACAAGATTGAAGACTTCGTCCCGTGTTCGTATGGGACTCTCCTTTGCATGGAAGGCAAGCTTGGTGATTCAGATGTTAGATCTCCTTCTCTGTAACTGACTCTGTGTAACCCTAGCCCCCTCCGGTGTCTATATAAACCGGAGGTTTAGTCCGTAGGGCAAGAACAATCATAATCATAGGCTAGCTTCTAGGGTTTAGCCTCTACGATCTCGTGGTAGATCAACTCTTGTAATACTCATATCATCAAGATCAATCAAGCAGGAAGTAGGGTATTACCTCCATCAAGAGGGACCGAACCTGGGTAAACATCGTGTCCCCAGCCTCCTGTTACCATTAGCCTTAGACGCACAATTCGGGACCCCCTACCCGAGATCCGCCGGTTTTGACACCGACAGTTACCAAATGTTGTTCGGAGTCCTAGATGAGAGCTCGGACGTCATGAGGAGTTTCGGAATGGTCCGTAAGTGAAGATTTATATATGGGAAGTCATCATACGGTCACCGGAAGTATTCGGGGGTTTGCTGGTATTGTACCGGGACCATCAAAGGGGTTCCGGGGGTCCACCGGGAGGGTCCACCTGCCCCGGAGGGCCCTATGGGCTGTGTATAGCAGGTAACCAGGCCCTAAGTGGGTTGGGAACCATCCCCCCTAGGGCCCATGCACCTAGGGTTGGGGGGGAACCCTAAAGTGGGTGCCCCCCTTGGCTTGGGGGGGGGGAGGGCAAGCCTGCTCCCCTTGGCCGCCGCCCCCCCTCTAGATCTCATCTAGAGGGTCCGGCCCCCTCCCCCTTCACCCTATAAATAGAGGGGAGGAGGGAGGGCAGCAGTACCACATCCAAGGCACAACCCTCCCCCTCTCCAACACCCCCTCCTCCTCCGTTTGAGCTTGGTGAAACCCTGCGGGAGAACCGCTGCTCCACCAGCACCACGCCGTCGTGCTGCTGCTGGAGTTGTCTTCCCCAATCTCTCCCTCCTCCTTGCTGGATCAAGGTGCGGGAGACGTCACCAGGCTGCACGTGTGTTGAACGTGGAGGCGCCGTTGTTCTGCGCTTAGATCGGATTCAACTGTGATCTGAATCGCTACGAGTACGACTCTATCATCCGCGTTATTGCAACATTTCCGTGTCGCGATCTTCAAGGGTAAGAAGATGCACACCCCTCTCTCTCGTTTCTCGTCTCTCCATAGATTGATCTTGGTGATGCGTAGAATTTTTTTTAATTTCTGCAACGACCCCCAACAGTGGCATCATGAGCTAGGTCTATGCGTAGTTTCTATGCACGAGTAGAACACAAGTTGTTGTGGGTGTCGATTCTGTCAATTTACTTGCCGTTACTAGGCTTATCTTGATTCGGCTGCATCCTGGGATGAAGCGGCCCGGACCGACCTTACACGTACGCTTACGTGAGACAAGTTCCACCGACTGACATGCATTAGTTGCATAAGGTGGCTAGCGGGTGTCTGTCTCTCCCACTTTAGTCGGATCGGATTCGATGAAAAGGGTCCTTATGAAGGGTAAATAGCAATTGGCATATCACTTGTGGATTTGGCGTAGGTAAGAAACGTTCTTGCTAGAAACCTATAGCAGCCACGTAAAAACTTTTAACAACAATTAGAGGACGTCTAACTTGTTTTTGCAGCATATGCCGTGTGATGTGATATGTCCAAAAGGATGTGATGAATGATATATATGTGATGTATGAGATTGATCATGTTCTTCTAATAGGAATCACGACTTGCATGTTGATGAGTATGACAACCGGCTGGATCCATAGGAGTTGTCTTAGTTTATTGTATGACCTGAGTGTCATTGAATAATGCCATGTAATTAGTTTGATTTATTGCTAAACAATTAGCCATAGTAGTAGAAGTAATAGTTGGCAAGACAACTTCATGAAGATACGATGATGGAGATCATGGTGTCATGCCGGTGACGATGATGATCATGGCGCCCGGAAGATGGAGATTAAAAGGAGCAAAAAAATGATATTGTCCATATCATGTCACTATTTGATTGCATGTGATATTTACAATGTTTTTACATATTATTTCTTAGAACGACGGTAGCATAAATAAGATGATCCCTCCTAAAATTTCAAGAAAGTGTTCCCCCTAACTATGCACCATTGCGAAAGTTTGTTGTTTCGAAGCACCACGTGATGATCGGGTGTGATAGATTCTAATGTTTGCATACAACAGGTGTAAGCCAGATTTACACATGCAAAACACTTTGGTTGACTTGATGAGCCTAGCATGTACAGACATGGCCTCGGAACACAAGAGAATGAAATGTCGAACATGAGTCGTATATCAGATACGATCAACATGAAGATGTTCACCGATGATGACTAGTCCGTCTCACGTGATGATCGGACACGACCTAGTTGACTCGGATCATGTATCACTTAGATGACTAGAGGGATGTCTATCTGAGTGGGAGTTCATTAAATAATTTGATTAGATGAACTTAATAATCATGAACTTAGTCTAAAATCTTTGCAATATGTCTTGTAGATCAAATGGCCCATGCTAATGTTTCCCTCAACTTCAACGCGTTCCTAGAGATAACCAAGCTGAAAGATGATGGTAGCAACTATACAGACTGGGTCCGGAACTTGAGGATCATCCTCATAGCTGCCAAGAAAGCATATGTCCTAGAAGCACCGCTAGGTGAAGCACCCGTTTTCCCAGCAACTCAAGACATTATGAACGCCTGGCAGTCGCATAGTGATGATTACTCCCTGGTTTAGTGCAGCATGCTTTACATCTTAGAACCGGGGCTCCAAAAGCATTTTGAGCAACACGGAGCATATGAGATGTTCCAAGAGATGAAAATGGTTTTCCAAGCTCATGCCCGGGTCGAGAGATATGAAGTCTCCGACAAGTTCTACAGTTGTAAGATGGAGGAGAATAGTTCTGTCAGCGAGCACATACTCAAAATGTCTGGGTTGCACAACCACTTGTCTCAGCTAGGAGTTAATCTCCCGGATGATGCGGTCGTTGACAGAATCCTTCAGTCGCTTCCACCTAGCTACAAGAGCTTTGTGATGAATTTCAATACGCAAGGGATGGAGAAAACCATTCCTGAGGTATATTCAATGCTGAAATCAGCGGAGGTGGAGATCAAAAAGGAACATCAAGTGTTGATGGTCAATAAAACTACTAGTTTCAAGAAAGGCAAGGGTAAGAAGAACTGCAGGAAGGACAGCAAGGGAGTTGCCACGCCCGGTAATCTAGTTGCAGGGAAGAAGCCAAAGCATGGACCCAAACCTGAGACTGAGTGATTTTATTGCAAGGGAAACAATCACTGGAAGCGGAACTGCCCCAAGTACTTAGAGGACAAGAAGGTCAGCAACACCAAAGGTATATGTGATATACATGTTATTGATGTGTACCTTACCAGTACTCGTAGTAGCTCCTCGGTATTTGATATCGGTGCGGTTGCTCATATTTGTAACTCAAAACAGGAGCTGCGGAATAAGCGGAGACTGGCGAAGGACAAGGTGACGATGCGCGTCGGGAATGGTTCCAAGGTTGATGTGATCATCGTCGGCATGCTGCCTCTACATTTACCTATGGGATTAGTTTTAAACCTCAATAATTGTTATTTAGTGACAACTTTGAGCATGAACATTGTATCTGGATCTCGTTTAATGCGAGATGGCTACTCATTTAAATCCGAGAATAATGGTTGTTCTATTTATATGAGAGATATGTTTTATGGTCATGCCCCGCCGGTCAATGGTTTATTCTTAATGAATCTCAAACGTGATGTTACACATATTCATAGTGTGAATACCAAAAGATGTAAGGTTGATAATGATAGTTCCACATACTTGTGGCACTGCCGCCTGGGTCACATTGGTGTCAAACACATGAAGAAGCTCCATGCAGATGGAATTTTGGAGTCGCTTGATTACAAACCATTTGACACATGCGAACCATGCCTCATGGGCAAAATGACCAAGACTCCGTTCTCCGGAACAATGGAGCGAGCAACAAACTTATTGGAAATCATACATACTGATGTGTGCGGTCCAATGAGCGTTGAGGCTCGCGATGGCTATCGTTATGTTCTCACCCTCATTGATGACTTAAGTAGATATGGGTATGTCTACTTGATGAAACACAAGTCTAAGACCTTTGAAAAGTTCAAGGAATTTCAGAGTGAGGTAGAGAATCAACGTGACAGAAAAATAAAGTTCTTATGATCAAATCGTGGGGGATAATATTTGAGTCATGAATTTGGTATGCACTTGAGGAAATGTGGAATTGTTTCACAAATCACGCCGCCTGGAACATTTCAGTGTAACGGTGTGTCCGGACGTCGTAATCCCACTCTATTGGATATGGTGCGATCTATGATGTCTCTTACCGATTTACCACTATCATTTTGGGGATACGCTTTAGAGACAGCTACATTCACTTTAAATAGGTCACCGTCTAAATCCGTTGAGATGACACCGTATGAATTATGGTTTGGGAAGAAACCTAAGCTAACGTTTCTAAAAGTTTGGGGATGCGATGCTTATGTCAAGAAACTTCAACCTGGAAAGCTCGAACCCAAGTCAGAAAAATGCGTCTTCATAGGATACCCTAAGGAAACCATTGGGTATGCCTTCTACCTCAGATCCGAAGGCAAGATCTTTGTTACCAAGAACGGGTCCTTTCTGGAGAAAGAGTTTCTCTCAAAATAAATAAGTGGTAGGAAAGTAGAACTTGATGAAGTACTGCCTCTTGAACCGTAAAGTAGCGCAGCTCAGGAAGATGTTTCTATGGTGCCTGCACCGGCTAGAGAGGAAGTTAATGATGATGATCAAGGTACTTCAGATCAAGTTGCTACCGAACATTGTAGGTCCACAAGGACACGTTCCACACCAGAATGGTATGGCAACCCTGTCGTGGAATTATCACGTCAGATGTCCTTGTGAAAGGACTTAGTCGTGGAGCCATCGCGACGGGTTAGCTTGAAGGGGTTAAACCGGACAAGGGACACGGGAGTTATACTAGTTCGGCCCCTTTGATGAAGGTAAAAGCCTACGTCTAGTTGTGATGGGATTGATTGGGTTTCGATGATCAGGGAGCGGAATACGCTTGCCTGAGTCTCGAGTTGTTGTCTGTCGTCCCTAAACTGCCGCTGGGTCGCCCCTTTATATACACAGGTTGACGCCCGTCCGGTTTACAGAGCCCCGAGGCCGACTCATACAAAGTTTCCGACTCGGTCTCTCCTTTCCAAACTTATACTACAAGTTTACATAGTCATGGTGGTTTACCACTATGGGCCCTAATCCGCCTTTGGGCTTCGGGCTTCTATGCTTCCTTTAGTAAAGCACCATCTTCCGGATCTTCATGGGCTTCAACATAGTCAAGGGTGAACCGGACCCTCCTGGCGGTTTGTATTCAGTAGCTATATCCTCCACATTAGGCCTCAGATTGATTTGAATTTGTTCATGTCAATCTTCAATACTTCAAATATCCCTTGCGGGCATCTTCTTGTATTTTCGTAAACCGCCATATTGTCTTCTCCTGAAACTTTGTAAACCGCCGTGACGTCATCCTCTGAACGCAGCAACGGTCCATCATGACATTGTCTCTGTAGACAATAATTAGAAAAGATTCCCTTCACTTAATGGTTATCCCGAAAATCGAGGCTACATGCGCACTTATTCTGCCGTTTCAGGCTCCTTGATTCCCGCATCTGCCGTTTTACTCTCTCCTCTATAAATAAGGCCCGAGGGCCCTTCTCCTTTTCCCCTTCCGCCTTCTTCTTCCTCACGACGCCCAAGCTCTGGAGCTCTGCCGCCGTCCGCGACCTTCGAGATCTGCATCAACAAAGGCCGCTGCATCAACCTGAAACGGACCAGACTTTCGTCACCCTTCTTCCGCAGTAGATCTGCAGTGGTAAACTTCCTTTCTCCTCTGTCTTTAGATCTGTTTCTAGGGTTCCCGAGTTCTTCCGCACAGTTCTTCATCCTTCTTTGTTCTTCCACCTGCCGTGATAATTTTTGACCCAGTAATAGTGTAGATCTCATGCGGTAGGTGCTCTGCGTCCATTTTTAATGCTAGCAGATCATTCTTTTACCTCTGTAGAGTACATGGCCTTCCCTGCTCTATTTAGCACCTTTAGAGCTCACAGATAAAAACTGCTTTATGGATGTGTGGTAGATCCAAATAAATTTGACCATTGTGTGAAACCTGTTTCTATCAATACTTAGCAGAAATTTTGAATTCTGGCCCCTTTTGCCTACAGGCGGTTTAACCCTTTAATAGTCAATCCGCCATATAGCATTAGCCCTCTCTTAAACCGCCAACTGAACTTGCACAGTATTCTTCTCCGGTTTAACACTGAATTAGACACCTTAAACCGGCACTTTTACTTCCAGTTCCTCTTTCCGGAATGTCGAAGCAATTTTCTGCTTGCAATTGGGTTCCGTCCCGGATCACAGAGACACAGATCAATGGTTATGTCACCACTGGTGCCTTAGCCTCAAAGAGGGTTCTCCACTGGCGAGTTCCGGAATCGGAATGTCCACCTGAACCTCAAGAAGGAGAAGTGATTGTTTTTATGCAACACTTAGACCGGGGATTCAGTCCGCCCGGATCAAAAAATTTCCGGGATGTCCTCGCAAGCTTCCAACTCCATCCGCAAGATATTGGTCCGAACTCTGTGTCAAACATATGCAACTTTCAAGTATTCTGCGAAGTCTATCTTCAAGAAGAGCCAACCATGGAGTTGTTCCGGGATTTCTTTCATCTGAACCGCCGCACAGAATTCTTAGATGGTCCCAACACAGAGCTTGGTGGCGTGTCAATTCAAAAAAGGAAAGAAGCTGATTTCCCTCATGCCAAACATCATAGCCATCCTAAAGATTGGAACCAGACCTGGTTTTACTGCTGGAACACTGCTCCTGATGGAGAAAATCCCTTGCCGGGCTACCGCCCTCATCGGCTTAGCAATGGCCACCCATTGCCTCCACATTTAACCGCCATAGAACGGAAGAATTTTGCTCCTCAACTTGCCAAGCTCCGGGCTCTGATGGCCAACGGTTTAACTCGCATTGATCTTGTCTGCTGCTGGGTTTCTTGGGGCATTCTGCCTTTGAGCCGCCGCCCCGGATTGATGCATGAGTATACCGACAATGTAAAAGACCCTCAACGATATCATGAAGTAGTAATGACCGACCTTGAAATCGCCGAATGTGTAAAGAGGATGCTTGATGAACTAGTCTCTGCATGCATCCAGACCGGTTTGGCTCTGTTTTACGTCTCCAATAAACCGCCGGCGGTAAGTTCATGTACATACTTTACTGATTTGCTTCCGCATTGACTGTCTAATAACCTTTCTTTGCCTTAATTTCAGGCCAACAACTCTCTCTGGAAACGGACTAAACCGGCCCGTGCTCCTCGTGTAAAAACCAAGGCCACAAAGAAGCCTGGAAAGAAGAAAACCGCCGAGTCTTCTGATCCACCAGAGGAGGAAGAATCAGATGCTGAGGTAGAACTTGACTCACTTGGTTCCTTTTTCGTATATCTTATTGACAATGACCATCTTCAGGATGACGCTGAGGCCAGCCATGCAGATCATGTTGAGGTAATTCTTCTTTCTTCCGACTCAGATCCTGTACTGGGTCAAAGAATTCGCCGTATAGTCCGGAAAGTAAAACAATCTCGCCCCCTTGCTCATTTGGATCCAAAATTTTCTTTGAAGACACGACAAGCCGAAGAACGTCGCACAACCCGGCATAGTGGTCAACAAATCACTTCGTCCGGTTTAGCTGATACGCCCTCCCGGAAATGTCGTCCAGAGGTGATTTGTTCTCCTGAAAAACATTATCCTTTAAAAGGTTTCTTCCGATGCCCTCTCAATCCGTCTGTCTCGAATTACCAGGCTTGTTCCAACTCGTCTGGCGGTTCGTCAACCACCCAATTGCCTCCTCTCAAAGTTGTCGCTGGGTGAGTATTACATAATTTATAACTTTATTTGTCTGTTTACCATACTCTAACCTTTGATGTTGTAGCGCCAAGGCTCGATTAAGCAAGAAGGCCAAGACCAGCGTCCCTACTGTTGGAGTTGATCCGGAAAAGACGCCCGAGCATCATGACGAAAAGCCGGAAGTTGCCATGGACAGCTTTGCTGGGAAGAACCAAGATGGTAATGCTAACCTGCCAGAAGTTGAACCGACTACAAAAGCTGACACTTCACATCCTCCTGCTCCTCCAAGTCCAGCAGTGGAACAACGGGGCTCAACTGCTGACCCGCCAAGTGGAACTAACAAACCGCCAAGCCCTGCCACGAAATCACCAAGTCCTGTTCAGAATATTGATTCTCCCAGCCCGGCCAAGGATGATGACGTTGTTGTTACGGGCACTGCGTATAACGCCCCTGGTAATCCGGTTGCTCTATCAAAGCACACTGCCAAGGATGAATTTGCTGCCATGAGCAAGGGGAAGGGGAAGACTGATTTGTCTGCTTATACCAATCTCTCTGCTCAAGATCTTCTCTCTGGCTTCCTGAACCGGCTGTATACAAGCCGTCATTATGAAGCCGGTTTAGTAAATCTGATGAAGGAGCGCTATGAGGTAAACATTATTGCTTCTTGTTCTGTACCTTCATTGCATTGTAGCCCCCAAGGGCCGGTTTGTCTTGAGAAAGTCAAACCGGGACTTTCTATACTCCATGCGGTAACTTGTGGAATTTTCTTTGTTAGACCAAACCCACATTAGCCCCCAAGTGCCATGATTAAAACTTGTATTAATCCTTGGGACTTCAAGTACCCGCTTAAAAAATGATCCGCATTAGCCCCCAAGTGCCGAGTGTATACCTGGTTATATGCTTGGGACTTTGAACAAAGATATTGACATGCTCTCTTACTGTTCCAGAGTGAAATAAATCAACAAATCTCGCAAATTGCTGATCTTCGAGCAAATCTGAAAACCCAACAAGCAGAAAACACCAAGGCCAAGGATGAGCTGAAAACCGCCTTAACCACCATGGAGCAACTTAAAGAATGGTTTAAGTCTGAATAGGCCAACTGGGACACCGAAAAGGCTGGACCGGTGAAGCGGGCGGAGACTGCTGAAGCAGCTCTTGAACCGGTGGCAGAAGAACTGTCTGGATTGAAGCGCCAAATCAATGCCATGACCTCTGCCATATTTGGTAAGTAGCGGTTGCCAAAGTTGTATCTCTTTGAAATTTCATCATTTTAACATGCATTTCCTGAACCGATATAGGTAGTCGCATTGCTCATCTAGGTTCTGACATGCGGAAGAAGCTCAAAGCTGCATATACACTGATTGAACAGTTGTATACCGGCGCTCAACGGGTTATATGCGCAGCTTCATACAATGCGGCAACAACACTTATCAAGGACACGCTGGATCACCTCTCAATGATGCCAGCGCAAATAGAAGAGCTGAAGCGATCCGCTGCTCGGGCAGGCGCTTTGCTAGCGCTGACTCGAGCCAAGGCATGGATAGCTGATCTTGATCCGGCTGATATAGCCAAAGTCTTCCCTAGTGCACAAGAAAATGGCGAAGAATTTGACAATCACGCCCTCAAACTGGTAACAAGGGAGATGCGTCCTTTGGCGAGTCAACTAGCAGAAGAGGCGAACCTGATGGTTTACCGATCTTTCTATGATGCAAACAACAGACGGGTTGAAGCTGTGATTCCTGAAGTGCAGAACCTTATTCCACCAACCCGTAAGCATACTTATGCCCCTGACGTTGACCCGGCTGAGCTTATAAGTGAAGAGGCTGTCTTTCAGGTCTTGACCCGGATTGATTGGACCACCAATGACTTCCAGCCATTGGATGAGGAGGAGGCTAAACCGACGCCAGATAACCCATCTACCTCACATCAACCCGGTGATGAAGCTTAATCCGTCAAGGCGGTTGATATGTCAGAAACTATCCACGTGAACAATTCCATATTTTGGGCCTCTGAGTGCCATGTAATAGGATAGCAAACACTTATGATGAGCTGCTGCCATCGTGCAGGAGATATTTTGCGTGGATCCGCCATATCAATGTCAATTTTGTTACAAGTATCATAATATGCAACTCCTATGTGCATAAAAAGACAAATTGTCCTGGCGGTTTACCGCCGGACGGGTCATAATGCCCAAAATAGGCCGGATTGATAATCAAATCATAAAAATATGAAATTACACATACCGGTAATATAAGATCCCTGGTTAGTTGGCTGGCCAACTTGAATTGTAATAAGGGTGAAAAACCCAAATCTGAATTATTTGTATCTCCATCATTTTCTGATGTCGTAGATTAAGTCATACCGGGTGATGATTCACGCCAGATGATCCGGGCTGTTGACAGGGAGTCAACGCCAAGCCGGGTTAAGAAACTCTGGTTTAAAATTAAGGTCTGTCAACGTTTAGTTGCAAACCAAGCCGGTTTAAAGAATACCGGGCTAAGAAGATGACTGATCAAGCCAAGAAAAAATTCAGCCAAAACTCAAATGAAACCGTGTAGTCGAGGCTTTTTGGGGGCTGCCAGGCCCAAATTCGAGGCTTTTTGTGGGCTGCCAGGCCACTGAGTTGAACCATTTAACAAAGACTTTTAAGATGGACCTCCAACTAACCAATCACCGTTTTAACTTTGACAAGTGCAGGGTCTCAAGGAGAGTAACTGTCAAACGTTCGGAGGGCCGTGCCAGGATGACCTGGATAGGAGTGTCTTACTTGATGAAGGCAGGTTAACCCGGGGTTTTAGGTAAATATACCAGGCTTCCAAGTCATGGGTCGATACCCAGCTACAAGGGCCAATTCAAACTTCTTGGTATTGGACCAAGGAGCCCCCAAGTAACGTGATGAGCTGTGCTCATTAGGTGCCTATGTTTGAGTTGTGCATAGCATCGAAACTCTCTTTGGCCCTTTGGGTGTGAAGCTCCCAAGCTTTTGTGGCGTGATAGCCAGTTTAACAGGTAGTACTCCACTTTGTCAGCTGAAGCCCCCATGTAGATCAAAGAATATTTGAGAAAAAACAGCAGAGGCCCTGCTTTAAAGCAAGGATGCTGATTTATTTATTGATGATAATATATACATTGTCAAAATATGTACGTAAAAAAGAGCCTATGGCTCAAGTGTAGTAAGGCCGGAGGAGAGCTATGTTCCAGGGCCACCGGGTCTCCTCCTCAGATTTACTTGAGTCATCTCGAATGTCAATGAGGTAGTATGATCCATTGTGCAGATTCTTGCTGACCACAAAGGGTCCTTCCCAAGGCGGGGATAACTTGTGTATGCCGGTATGATCCTGGATAAGCCGGAGCACCAAGTCACCTTCTTGAAAGGCTCTTGTCTTAACTCGGCGACTGTGATAACGCCGCAGGTCTTGTTGATAAACCACCGATCGTGCCAAAGCCATATCCCGCTTCTCATCTAGCAAGTCCAGTGCCTCTTGGCGGGCTTGCTCGTTGTCTGCTTCAAAGTAATTAGCAACCCGGGGCGAATCATGACGTATATCACTTGGGAGAACCGCCTATGCCTCGTAGACCATAAAGAAAGGCGTGTATCCTGTTGATCGATTGGGGGTGGTGTTGATGCTCCACAACACAGAAGGTAATTCTTCCACCCAACAACCCGGCGTCCGCTTCAAGGGAATCATGAGCCGGGGCTTAAGACCCTTTAAGATTTCTTGATTAGCTCGCTCTGCTTGACCGTTGGATTGAGGGTGCGCCATAGATGCTAGGTCAAGCCGGATGTGCTCTCTCTGACAGAAATCCTCCATCTAACCTTTGGAAAGGTTAGTACCATTATCCGTGATGATGCTGTGTGGAAAGCCAAAACGAAAATAATATTTTTGAGAAATTGAACTGCCGTAGCTGCATCACAGTTGCTAACAGGCTCCGCTTCAACCCACTTGGTGATTTATCAACTACCACCAACAGGTGGGTCTTCTTGTCCTGGGAACGTTTAAAGGGTCCCACCATATCAAGCCCCCAAGTAGCAAAAGGCCAAGTGATGGGAATCATCGTAGCTCCTGAGCCGGAACATGAGCTATGCGTGAATTTTTTTGACAAGCATCACATCACTTTACCAGATCCTCCGCATCAGCATGAGCTGTCAACCAGTAAAACCCATGACGAAAAGCTTTTGCAACCAGGGACTTTGAACCGGCATGATGACCACAATCCCCTTCATGAATTTCCGGAGGATCGCTTGGCCTTCTTCCGGAGAAACGCAACGCTGAAATACGCCTGAAACGCTACAGCGGTGTAACTCGCCATTGTGAATAACCATGGACTTGGATCACCGGACTATCTGTCGGGCCAGGACTTGATCATTTGGTAGCTCACCCCGGCTCATATACGCCAGATATGGAACCGTCCAATCCGGCACAACATGTAAAGCGGCCACCAGCTGCGCCTCCGGATCAGGAACAGCCAGATCCTCTTCTGTTGGCAATTTAACAGACGGCTTATGCAAGATATCTAAAAAGGTGTTAGGAGGTACCGGTTTACACTGAGATCCAAGTCGGCTCAAAGCATCTGCCGCTTCATTTTTGCACCAATCAATATGCTCAACCTGATATCCTTTGAAGTGACCCGCCACAATATCTACCTCACGCCTGTAAGCCGCCATGAGTGGATCCTTAGAATCCCAAGTACCAGAAACTTGCTGAGCCACCAGATCAGAATCTCCGAAACAACGAACTCGAGTTAAGTTCATCTCTTTAGCCACACGGAGACCACGAAGTAGAGCTTCATACTCAGTTGCATTGTTAGTACAAGGAAACATCAAGCGGAGGACATAGCAAATTTTATCACCTCGAGGGGAAGTAAGGACAACTCCAGCCCCCGAGCCTTCCAAATGCCTTGATCCATCGAAATGAATAGTCCAGTACGTATTATCCGGCTTCTCTTCCGGTGCTTGCAACTCGATCCAGTCATTGATAAAATCCACAAGACCCTGAGACTTGATGGCTGTTCGAGGTACATATTTCAAACCATGTGGACCAAGCTCAATTGCCCACTTTGCAACCCGGCCAGTTGCTTCTCTGTTTTGGATGATATCGCCCAAGGGAGCAGAACTAACCACTGTAATGGGGTGACCTTGAAAATATTGCTTGAGCTTTCGACTGGCCATAAAAACTCCATACACCAACTTCTGCCAATGCGGATAGCGTTGCTTTGATTCGATCAGAACTTCACTGATGTAGTATACCGGTCGTTGAACCGGATATTCCTTCCCAGCCTCTTTACGCTCTACCACAATTGCCACACTGACCGCTCGGGCATTAGCAGCCACATATAATAGTAAAGGCTCATGATCAACTGGGGCTGCAAGAACTGGCGGTTCAACCAACTGTCGTTTTAACTCCTCAAAGGCCGCATTGGCCGCATCACTCCAGACGAAATTATCCGTCTTCTTCAGCATCTGATACAAGGGAATGGCCTTCTCACCGAGATGACTGATAAACCGGCTGAGGGATGAAATCCGGCCTACGAGACGCTGAACATCATTGATACAAGTCGGTTTAGCCAAGGATGTGATTGCCTTGATCTTTTTCGGATTAGCCTCAATGCCCCTGTTAGACACAAGAAAACCGAGCAGCTTGCCTGTCGGAACACCAAAGACACACTTATCCGGGTTAAGCATCATCTTGTAAACCCGGAGGTTGTCAAACGTCTCCTTGAGATCAGCTATCAATGTCTCCTTTTCCCTGGATTTCACCACAATGTCATCCACATAGGCATGAACAATACGCCCAATCTGCGTGTGAAGACAATTTTGCACACAACGCTGATAAGTTGCCTAAGCACTCTTGAGCCCAAAGGGCATAGAAACATAGCAGAAGGCTCCAAAGGGAGTGATGAAAGCTGTCTTCTCCTAGTCCTTAACTGCCATTTTAATCTGATAGTACTGAATAAGCATCCAAAAAACTCAGGCGCTCACAACCCGCCGTCGCATCAATGATCTGATCAATACGCGGGAGAGCAAAAGGATCGGCCGGGCAAGCCTTATTTAAGTCCATGTAGTCCACACACATACGCCAAGTCCCGTTTTTCTTAAGAACCAGCACCGGATTAGCCAACCATTCAGGATGAAACACTTCAACGATAAACCCAGCAGCCACCAGCCGGGCTACCTCCTCCCCAATTGCCTTGCGTCTCTCTTCATTAAAGCAACGAAGAAATTGCTTGACCGGTTTAAACTTCGGATCAATATTAAGAGTGTGCTCAGCGAGTTCCCTCGGTACACCTGGCATGTCAGAAGGCTTCCATGCAAAAATGTCCCGGTTCTCACGGATGAACTCGATGAGCGCGCTTTCCTATTTTGGATCCAGATTGGTGCTGATGCTGAACTGCTTGGGCGAATTGCCAGGTACAAAGTCAACAAGCTTTGTCTCGTCAGTCGGTTTGAAATGTAGGGTTGGGTCATGCTCAATGGTGGGCTTCTTCAGAGGGGTCATATCTGCCAGATCAACATTCTGTAGCACAAACCGACTCAGCGTAAGCCGCATCACTCTCTTCGCAATCCAAAGTGATTTTCTGACTTCCATGAACTGCGATGGTTCCTTTGTGACCCAGCATCTTGAGCTGCAAGTAAATATAACAAGGCCTCGCCATGAATTTTGCATAAGCCGGTCGCCCAAACAGTGCATGATACGGCCTCTGGATTCTCACCACCTCAAAAGTCAATGTCTTAGACCGGGAATCATGCTCATCCCCAAACACAACTTCCAAGGCAATCTTGCCCACTGGATATGCTGACTTTCCTGGTACCACACCATGGAAAATAGTATTGGACGGTTTAAGATTCTTATCTGTCAGCCCCATGCGGCGGAATGTCTCATAATACAGAATATTAATACTACTTCCTCCATCCATGAGTACTTTGGTGAACTTGTAACCTCCCACCTGAGGTGCCACCACCAAAGCTAGCTGACCCGGATTGTCAACCCGGGGCAGATGATCATCCCTACTCCACACAATAGGCTGTTTCGACCACTGTAGATAGCATGGAACTGCCGGTTTAACCGCATTGACTGCCCTCTTATGCAGCTTCAGATCACGCTTGCACAGACTAGTGGTGAATACATGATATTGTCCACCATTCAGCTGCTTCGGGTGACTCTGGTAACCCGACTGCTGCTGATTCCCTTGATTACTCTGTTGGTTATTTCCACCTTGGTTGTTCTGATTACTATGATTATTCTGAAACCCAGAGCCTGAACCGCCGCCACCATGAAAACCTGGAGCTGAACCGCCCGACGGGCCCTGATCATACCAGAAGAGATCAGAATTTTTGAACTCCTTCATAATGTTGCAATCCTTCAAGAGATGTGTTGCAGGGACCTCTTTGGTTCCATGCTTTGGACAGGGCTGATTCAACAAGCGCTCCAGATTCATCGTCCCACCGCGCTGGGGCGGTTTACCCTTACGACACTGCACATTGGCATTAGCCACAAAATCTGAATCCGCTTTATGCTTACCATTATTCCCATGGCCACCCTGGTTGTGCTGCTGTCCCTTCGCACCGCCATTCCTCTTTCCCTTCTCCGGTTTATCATTATCAGAATCGGGATCCTTGGTATTATCAGAATCGACATATCTTACCAAGGCTGCCATGAGGGTTCCCAGGTCGTTGCAGTGGCGCTTGAGCCGTCCCAACTTCTCCTTCAGTGACTTAAATCGGCAATTACGTTCCAGTGTGATAATTGCTTGGCCAGCGTTAATTCGGTCGGACGAGTGCAAAACTTCTGAGATCCGGCGCACCCAATGAGGTGTGGACTCGTTCTCACCCTAAGCACAAGCATCCAGATTTACAATGGACATGGGCTGTTTGCACGTGTCCTTAAAATTGGCTATAAACCGGGCCTTCAACTGATCCCATGACTCGATGGAATTAGCTGGCAGATTTTTCAACCAAGTGCGGGTTGTTCCTTCCAACATCATCGTGAAGTACTTTGCACAAGCTGCTTCATCCACATCCAGCATCTCCATTGCCATCTCATAAGTCTCGACCCATGCCTCAGGCGGCAGATCCGCCGTGTAGTTAGGCACCTTGCATGGACCCTTGAAATCCTTGGGCAGACATACGTTACGGAGAGCCGGAATAAGGCACGGTACTCCCCCAGGAACTGAAAGCAAGCCCGATGCCTCTGTCAACCAACATTGTTGGCTGAACCGGGGCGGGTTGATAATGACCCAAAGCACCATCCCTTCGTGCCCTGCCATGATCCACTACCTCCTGAGCATTGCGACGTCGCGCGCTGCTAGACACCTCCGGTTCGTCCATCCGCCTGCTATAACTTGGGCTCGGACGAGGGGTTGAATGAATTCTATCCCAGCTATATGAATAAGCCTGTTGCTGCACTACGGCGGTCTGAAGAAGATCTCTCGCCCGCCGTGTCTCAACTGACTCTATTGAATCTCCTTCCATTGGAATGGCTGCCAAGCGTGAGGCTGCAGCAATCATGTTATCTAGGGGGCTCAAAAAGTGACCCGGTGGTGTAGGCACATACTCTGGCGGGTTAACTGTCCATCGGGGTAGCTCTGTTGCTCGTGGCTGATCCGGGGCGATCCTAGGCGCTTCAGCTTGGTTTGCGGCTGCCGGATTGCTCGGCCCAGCGCCTGGTGTCTGAAAGAGATTTAACCCTTCGTAAACCGGCGGCAGGCGCGACCGATACTTCCTTCGTAACACATCCTCTGACGCGGTCCGATCTAGCATGAGCCGGTAATTCTATGCTTGTATCTGCTGTGATTGAGCATTCAAAGCGGCCTATTCCTCAGCCATCCTATTATCCTCAGCCACCAGGTCCTCCTTAGCCTGCGTAATTTGTTCCTTCAGTCTCGCAACTTTCGCATTGTGTCGATCCTGCGTATCCGGGGTGACTGTCGCGGTTAACAAGGTCGCCCAAGCGTCCATTAAACCGGAGAGAACCTGCGCCGGCCGGCGTGCCGAGGTACCTGCCGCGGCTGCTGATCCGGTATTCATTGCTGTGGTAGATGAAGACGGCAACACGGGCTGCGTGCCGGCCATGTAAATAGCAACCCGGCTCGGCGCTTCAAGGAGGTCCGGAATACTGTTGCCATCGGAATATCCCTTGAGCATACCGCCATGAATCTGGTACAAGGACTCGGTTTCGCCAGTGGATGACTCGCCGTCGGAATATACCGCCGTCTCGCCCTCAGACACCGGTTCAGATCCGATCCCATGGACACATCCTACGAACGCACGCTTCACGGCGGGCTTGACCCAGGCTGGACTCGCACGCTGAGACGTCTCGATGAGGTCGGTGCAGATGTCCGGCTCAGGGCCTGGTTCACCGATCTTGCCAATGAAGACATGAATTCCGCCGAAGGGGACCCAGTACCCGTACTCAATTGAGCCGGCTTCGGGGCCCCATCCTTTGTCATCGATGTAAAGCTTGCCGCGACGACTTTTGGTCATCTGGCTGATCACGTACCCCTTAAGTCCTTCAGAGCAGCCCTTCAAGAACTTGACACCTTCGTGCGATAGCCCCACGGTGGGCGCCAACTGTCGTGGAATTATCACGTCAGATGTCCTTGTGAAAGGACTTAGTCGTGGAGCCATCGCAACGGGTTAGCTTGAAGGGGTTAAACTAGACAAGGGACACAGGAGTTATACTAGTTCGGCCCCTTCGATGAAGGTAAAAGCCTACGTCTAGTTGTGATGGGATTGATTGGGTTTCGATGATCAGGGAGCAGAATACACTTGCCTGAGTCTCGAGTTGTTGTCTGTCGTCCCTGAACCGCCGCCGGGACGCCCCTTTATATACACAGGTTGACGCACGGCCGGTTTACAGAGCCCCGAGGCCGACTCATACAAAGTGTCCGGCTCGGTATCTCCTTTCCTAACTATGAAGAAGCGATGGCGGGCCCAGGTTCCAACAAATGGCTTGAAGCCATGCAATCCGAGATAGGATCCACGTATGAAAACAAAGTATGGACTTTGACAAACTTTCCCGATGATCGGCGAGTGATAGAAAATAAATGGATCTTTAAGAAGAAGACGGACGCGGATGGTAATGTTACCATCTATAAAGCTCGGCTTGTCGCTAAGGGTTATCGAGAAGTTCAAGGGGTTGACTACGATGAGACCTTCTCACCCGTAGCGAAGCTGAAGTCCGTCCGAATCATGTTAGCAATTGCCACATTCTATGATGATGAGATATGGCAAATGGGCGTCAGAACGACATTCCTTAAGGAAGAAATGTAGTTGATGCAGCCGGAAGGTTTTGTCGATCCTAAGAATGCTAACAAGGTATGCAAGCTCCAGTGCTCCATCTATGGGCTGGTGCAAGCATCTCGGAGTTGGAACATTCGCTTTGATGAAATGATCAAAGCGTTTGGGTTTATGCAGACTTATGGAGAAGCCTGCGTTTACAAGAAAGTGAGTGGGAGCTCTGTAGCATTTCTCATAGTATATGCGGATGACATACTATTGATGGGAAATGATATAGAACTTTTTGGAAAGCAGAAAGGCCTACTTGAATAAGTGTTTTTCAATGAAGGACCTTGGAGAAGATGCTTACATATTAGGCATCAAGATCTATAGAGATAGATCCAGACGCCTCATAGGTATTTCACAAAGCACATACCTTGATAAGATATTGAAGAAGTTCAATATGGATCAGTCCAAGAAGGGGTTCTTGCCTGTATTGCAAGGTGTGAAATTGAGCTCGACTCAAAGCCCGACCACGGTAGAAGATAGAGAAAAGATGAGTGCCATCCCCTATGCCTCAGCCATAGGGTCTATTGTGTATGCCATGTTGTGTACTAGACCTGATGTAAACCTTGCCTTAAGTTTGGTAGGGAGGTGCCAAAGTAATCCCGACATGGAACACTGGACAGCGGTCAAGAATATCCTGAAGTACCTGAAAAGGACTAAGGATATGTTTCTCGTTTATGGAGGTGACGAAGAGCTCATCATAAAGGGTTATGTCGATGCTAGCTTCGACACAGTTCTAGCTGACTCCAAGTCACAAATCAGATACATGTATATTTTGAATGGTGGGGCAGTGAGCTGGTGCAGTTGCAAGCAAAGCGTCGTGGCGGGATCTACATGTGAAGCGGAGTACATGGCAGCCTCGGAGGTGGCGCATGAAGCAATCAGGATGAAGGAGATCATTACCGACCCAGGAGTTATTCCCAATGCGTCGTGCCCGATGACTCTCTTCTCTGACAACACTAGAGCTATTGCCCTTGCAAAGGAGCCCAGGTTTCACAAGAAGACCAGGGACATCAAGTGTTGCTTCAACTCCATTCATGAAAATGTTCAAGATGGAGACATAGATATTTGTAAAGTGCATACAGATGAATGTCACAGATGTGTCGACTAAACCTCTTCCACGAGCAAAAAATGATCAACACTAGAACTCTATGGGTGTTCGATTCATCACAATGTAACTAGATTATTGACTCTGGTGCAAGTGGGAGACTATTGGAAATATGCCCTAGAGGCAATAATTAAATGATTATTATTATATTTCCTAGTTCATGATAATTGTCTATTGTTCATGCTATAATTGTATTGACCGGAAACCGTAATACATGTGTGAATACATAGACCACAACATGTCCCTAGTGAGCCTCTAGTTGACTAGCTCGTTGATCAACATATGGTCATAGTTTCCTGACTATGGACATTGGATGTCATTGATAATGGGATCACATCATTAGGAGAATGATGTGATGGACAAGACCCAATCCTAAGCATAGCACAAGATCGTCTAGTTCGTTTGCTAAAGCTTTTCTAATGTCAAGTATCATTTCCTTAGACCATGAGACTGTGTAACTCCCGGATACCGTAGGAATGCTTTGGGTGTACCAAACGTCACAACGTAACTGGGTGGCTATAAAGGTGCACTACAGGTATCCCAGAAAGTGTCTGTTGGGTTGGCACGAATCGAGACTGGGATTTGTCACTCCGTATGACGGAGAGGTATCTCTGGGCCCACTCAATAATGAATCATCATAATGAGCTCAATGTGACTAAGTAGTTGGTCACGGGATCATGCATTACGGAACGAGTAAAGTGACTTGCCGGTAACAAGATTGAACCAGGTATTGGGATACCGACGATCGAATCTCGGGCAAGTAACGTACTGATTGATAAAGGGAATTGTATACGAGATTGCTTGAATCCTTGACATCATGGTTCATCTGATGAGATCATCGTGGAACATGTGGGATCCAAAATTGGTATCCAGATCCCGCTATTGGTTATTGGCCAGAGTGTTGTCTCGTCATGCCTGCATGATTCCCGAACCCGTAGGGTCTACACACTTAAGGTTCGATGACACTAGGGTTATAGGGAAAGTTTGTACGTGGTTACCGAATGTTGTTCGAAGTCCCGGATCAGATCCCAGATGTCACGAGGAGTTCCGGAATGGTCCGGAGGTGACACGAGGAGTTCCGGAATGGTCCGGAGGTGAATATTTATATATGGGAAGTCATCATACGGTCACCGGAAGTATTCGAGGGTTTGCAGGTATTGTACCGGGACCACCGAAGGGGTTCCGGGGGTCCACCTTCCCCGGAGGGCCCTATGGGCTGTGTGTGGATGGGAACCAGCCCCTAAGTGGGCTGGGTGCCATTCCCCCTAGGGCCCATGCGCCTAGGGTTGGGGGGGACCCTAAAGAGGGCGCCCCCCTAGGCTTAGGGGGCAAGCCCCCTCCCCTTGGTCGCCGCCCCCTCTAGATATCATCCAGAGGGGCTGCCCCCCTTCCTCTTTCACCCTATAAATAGCGGGGAGGAGGGAGGGCAGCAGCACCACATCCAAGGCGCAGCCTCCCCCTCTCCAACACCCCCTCCTCCTTTGTTTGAGCTTGGCGAAGCCCTGCCGGAGAACCGCTGCTCCACCACCACCACGCCGTCGTGCTGCTGCTGGAGTTGTCTTCCCCAATCTCTCCCTCCTCCTTGCTGGATCAAGGCGCAGGAGACGTCACCGGGATGCACGTGTGTTAAGCACGGAGGCGCTGTTGTTCGGCGCTTAGATCAGATTCAACCGCGATCTGATTCGCTACGAGTATGACGCCTTCATACGCGTTCTTGCAACGCTTCCGTGTCGCGATCTTCAAGGGTATGAAGATGCACTCCCCTCTCTCTCGTTGCTAGTATCTCCATAGATTGATCTTGGTGATGCATATAATTTCTTTAATTTCTGCAACAATCCCCAACATCAAGAACATCCTGAAATAACTGAAAAGGACTCAGGATATCTTTCTTGTTTGTGTAGGTGAAAAAGAGCTCCTCATAAACGGTTACATCGATGCAAGCTTTGACACTGATCCGGATGACTCTACGTCACAAACCGGATACGTATTATTATTGAATGGAGGAGCTGTCAGTTGGTGCAGTTCCAAGCAGAGCGTCGTGGCGGGATCTACGTGTGAAGTGGAGTACATTGCTTCTTCAGAAGCAGCGAATGAAGGAGTTTGGATGAAGGAATTCATATCCGATCTAGGTGTCATACCTAGTGCATCGGGTCCAATGAAAATCTTTTGTGACAATACTGGTGCAATTACCTTGGCAAAGGAATCCAGATTTCACAAGACAACCAAGCACATCAAGAGACGCTTCAATTCCATCCGTTATCAAGTGTCGGAGGGAGACATAGAGATTTGCAAGATACACACGGATTTGAATGTTGCAGACCCGTTGACTAAGCCTCTTCCACGAGCAAAACATGATCAACACCAAAGCTCCATGGGTGTTAGAATCATTACAATGTAATCTAGATTATTGACTCTAGTGCAAGGAGGAGACTGAAGGAAATATGCCCTAGAGGCAATAATAAAGTTATTATTTATTTCCTTAATTCATGATAAATGTTTATTATTCATGCTATAATTGTATTAACCGGAAACTTAGTACATGTGTGAATACATAGACAAAACATATAGTCCCTAGTATGCCTCTACTTGACTAGCTCGTTAATCAAAGATGGTCAAGTTTCTTAACCATAGACATGTGTTGTCATTTGATGAACGGGATCACATTATTAGCAGAATGATGTGATGGATGCTAACCCACAATTGTAGGGGATCGCAACAACTTTCGAGGGTGAAGTACAACCCAAATTTATTGATTCGACACAAGGGGAGCCAAAGAATATTCTTGAGTATTAGCAGTTGAGTTGTCAATTCAACCACACCTGGATAACTTAGTATCTGCAGCAAAGTATTTAGTAGTAAAAGTGGTATGATAATATTGGTAACAGTAGCAAGAGTAAAGATAAATGTTTTTGGGTTTTTGTAGTAGTTGTAATAGTAGCAACGGAAAAGTAAATAAGCGAAGAACAATATATGAAAAGCTCGTAGGCAATGGATCAGTGATGGATAATTATGCCAGATGCGATTACTCATGCAATAGTTATGACATAGGGTGATATAGAACTAGCTCCAATTCATCAATGTAATGTAGGCATGTATTCCGTAAATAGTCATACGTGCTTATGGAAAAGAACTTGCATGACATCTTTTGTCCTACCCTCCCGTTGCAGCGGGGTCCTTACGGAAACTAAGGGATATCAAGGCCTCGTTTTAATAGAGAACCAGACCAAAGCATTAACACATGGTGAATACATGAACTCCTCAAACTACGGTCATCACCAAGAAGTATCCCGATTATTGTCACTTCGGGGTTGTCGGATCATAACACATAATAGGTGGCTATAGACTTGCAAGATAGGATCAAGAACACACATATATTCATGAAGACATAATAGGTTCAGATCTGAAATCATGGCACTCGGGCCCTAGTGACAAGCATTAAGCATAGCAAAGTCATAGCAACATCAATCTCAGAACATAGTGGATACTAGGGATCAAACCCTAACAAAACTAACTTGATTACATGGTAAATCTCATCCAACCCATCACCGTCCAGCAAGCCTACGATGGAATTACTCACGCACGGCGGTGATCATCATGAAATTGGTGATAGAGGATGGTTGATGATGACGATGGCGACGAATCCCCCTCTCCGGAGCCCCGAACAGACTCCAGATCAGCCCTCCCGAGAGAGATTAGGGCTTGGCGGCAGCTCCGTGTCGTAAAACGCGATGAAACTTTCTCTCTGATTTTTTTCCTCCCCGAGATGGAATATATGGAGTTGGAGTTGAGGTCAGAGGAGGTCCATGGGGCCCACGAGATAGGTGGCCGCGCCCTAGGGGGGGCGCCCCCATGTCTCGTGGACAGGCTGTGGGCCCCCTAGCATTAGTTCTTTCACCAAAAATTCTTATTAATTCCAAAAAGTGCCTCCATGGATTTCCAGGACATTCCAAGAACATTTCTTTTCTACACGTAAAACAACATCATGGTAGTTCTGCTGAAAACAACGTCAGTCCGGGTTAGTTTCATTCAAATCATGCAAGTTAGAGTCCAAAACAAGGGCAAAAGTGTTTGGAAAAGGAGATACGTTGGAGACGTATCAACTCCCCCAAGCTTAAACCTTTGCTTGTCCTCAAGCAATTCAGTTGATAAACTGAAAGTGATAAAGAAAAACTTTTACAAATTCTGTTTGCTCTTGTTGTTGTAAACATGAAAAGCCAGCATTCAAGTTTCAGCAAATATTACGAACTAACCATACTTACAATAACACTTAGCTCTCACAATTACTCATATCAATAACATAATTAGCTAGCGAGCCATAATAATAAAACTCGGATGAAAACACTTTCTCAAAATAATCATAACATGATATAACAAAATCGTATCTCGCTAGCCCTTTCTGAGACCGCAAAACGTAAATGCAGAGCTCCTTTAAAGATCAAGGACTGACTAAACATTGTAATTCATGGTAAAAGCGATCCAGTCAAATCATACCCAATATAAACCAGTAATAATGATTGCAAATGACAGTGTGCTCTCCAGCGGGTGCTTTTAATAAGAAGGATGATGACTCAACATAAAAGTAAATAGATAGGCCCTTCGCAGAGGGAAGCAGGGATTTGTAGAGGTGCCAGAGCTCGAATTTAAAATAGAGATTGAATAACATTTTGAGCGGCATACTTTTGCTGTCAACGCAACACCTATGAGATGGCTGTATCTTCCATACTACATGCATTATAGGTAGTTCCCAAACAGAATGGTAAAGTTTTATACTCCCCCAACCACCAACAAGCATCAATCCATGGCTTTTTCGAAACAACGAGAGCCTCCAACATACAACAGCCCTGGGGGAGTTTTGTTTAATTATTTTGATTTGCTTTGATCTTTTTGGATCATGGGACTGGGCATCCCGGTTACCGGCCCTTTCTCGTGAATGAGGAGCGGAGTCCACTCCTCTTGAGAATAACCCACCTAGCATGGAAGATATAGGCAACCCTAATTGTAACATGATCTACTCGAGCATACAAAACAGAATTTCATTTGAAGGTTTGGAGTTTGGCACATACAAATTTACTTGGAACGGCAGGTAGATACCGCATATAGGTAGGTATAGTGGACTCATATGGAACAACTTTGAGGTTTAAGGAGTTTGGATGCACAAGCAGTATTCTCGCTTAGTACAGGTGAAGGCTAGCAAAAGACTGGGAAGCGACCAACTGAGAGAGCGACAACAGTCGTAAGCATGCATTAAAATTAATTCACACTGAGTATAAGCATGAGTAGGATATAATCCACCATGAACATAAATATCGTGAAGGCTATGTTGATTTGATTCAACTACATGCGTGAACATGTGCCAAGTCGAGTCACTCAATTCATTCAAAGGAGGATACCGTCCCATCATATCACATCATAATCATTCTAATAGCATGTTGGCACGCAAGGTAAACCACTATAACTCATAGCTAATCAAGCATGGCACAAGTAACTATAATCTCTAAATGTCATTGCAAATATGTTTACTTCATAATAGCTGACTCAGGAACGATGAACTCATCATATTTACAAAAACAAGAGAGGTCGAGTTCATACCAGCTTTTCTCATCCCAATAAGTCCATCATATATCATCATTATTGCCTTTCACTTGCACGACCAAAAGATGTGCATAATAATAAGAGTGCATGTGCATTGGACTAAGCTAGAATCTGCAAGCATTCAACTCAAGAGAGAAGACAAGTAATATGGGCTCTAAGTTAAATAAATAATCATGCATAAGAGATCCACTAAGAATTTTCAATAAGGTCTTGTCGCCCCCCAAAGGAAAGAAAAGAAAATAAAACTATTTACACGGGAAAGCTCCCAACAAGAAAGAAGAAGAACTAGAAATCTTTTTGGGTTTTCATTTTAATTTCTACTACAAGCATGGAAATTAAACCAACTAATTTTTTTGGTTTTTCTCAAGGTTTATCAAACACACAAGAAGAAAACTAGAAAAAAAAATTTAAACTAACATGGATAATACAATGAAAGAGTATGAGCACCGACAACTAGTGTGTGAACATGAATGTAAAGTCGGTGAGAAATACGTACTCCCCCAAGCTTAGGCTTTTGGCCTAAGTTGGTCTGATACCAAGGACCGCCGCTACTCTCCCCGGTGTAATGAGAGGTGTAATCAGGATACCACTGGTTGGTCATCTCCAGATCCCACTAGACAAATGATGCATGATAAGGGTCCAGTTCAGGTTCCGTCTCAGGTTCAGGTTCTGGAGTAAAAGCTTGGGCTCGATGATTGTTCACCGCTTCTGGTGTGACGAGAAATTTTTCTGCAAGCAAATCAAACAACAGAGGCGCGGGCAAAATAATAATCTCAAAGTGTTTCTTATTGAATCTAAGTTTATACAAGAGCATCCTATCTTCGTTGTCGACAATAAACTTATGTGCTACCATGCTCTTGTAATCTAAAATGTGAGGAGGCAATGTTGTCTCCTCCTCCTCATGGTGCCTAATGGGTATCTGAAAATGTTTAGCAAGACGTGAAGCATAGATACCTCCAAATATGGGGCCTTTTGTACGATTAAGGGCTAGCCGTTTAGCAATGACGGCACACATATTAAAACTATTGTCTCCAAGCAAAGCATGTTGAAGAATGATAATATCAGGAACACTCAAGTTTCCACTATTCCCACGACCAATCAAGCATCTACTAGCAAATATGGCAAAGTAGCGTAAAACAGGAAAGTGTATGCTAGAGACTTTTGCTTCGGAACCCTTCTTTGGCTCCTCTACAGCGATAGTATTAACAAAGCCAGCCACATCTTTACGATGGGGTTCCTCTAATTCTCCGTCATAGTGTATCCTACATACCGCGCAAAAATGACGTAAAGACATTTCTTTGAACTAATCATGTAAGTGAAATGATACTGCAGGTGGTGACTTCGTAGGATAAAAATAAAAGTTTTGCACGAAAGTATTGGTGAGTAAGAGATACTGATCGATTCGGTCGTTGATGAAACCGGTGAGACCTGCAGTCTCGATTAAAGCATAAAAGTCTTCATGAATTCCAGCCTCTTTCAAGAAATCATCACATGGCCATTCGCACGGTCGTACTTCCGCTAAGCGAGGAAGATTATACTTGGCTTTTTCCTTCTCTTTAGCTTGTTTTTCCTGAGAGACTTGGCTAGAAGAGCCCCTCAAAAGTCTCCTTAACATTCTCCGATTTTTTTTGAAATTTTTAGTAACTTCAAAATAAAAGTGCATAAAACTAAACAAGATTGATATCAACTACTCCTACAAGTGCCTAGAGCCCATATCATGCATTGGAATTGCTTGGGACCTCAAAAATTTAACATGCAAGCTCAAGAACATGGTCACCTAAGCAGCAAAAATTTGCGATGAATAAAGCACTAGAACAAAAACTAATTGGACCAATGGAGGAGTCACATACCAAGCAACAATCTCCCAAAGCGGTTTTGTGAATGGAGCTTTGAGCTAAGAGATCGAAAATCGCAGCAAAACGAGCTAGAACTCGTGCTTGAGCTGGATGGGGATTTTTCTGGGTAGAAGATGAAGTGTGTGGGAGCTGGCATAAGTGGAGGGGAGCCACCAGGGGCCCACGAGACAGGGGGCGCACCCTACAGGGGGGTGCACCCTCCTCTCTCGTGGCCTGGTGCTTGCCCCTCCTGCAGTGTTTTCAGTGCTTAAAATCCTCAGATATTCCAGAAAAAATCATACTAAATTTGCAGGGCATTTGGAGCACTTTTATTTTCAGACTATTTTTTAATGCACAGATAATTCAGAAAACAGACGGATAATACTATTTTTGCTTTATTTAATCTAAATAACAGAAAGTAAAAAGAGGGTACAGAAGGTTGTGCCTTCTAGTTTCCTCCATCTCATGATCATTAAAATGAACCCGCTAACAAGGTTGATCAAGTCTTGTTAACAAACTCATTCCGAATAACACGGAACCGGAGAAATTTTGAATAACGCTAAGTTACCTCAACGGGATATGAAAATCCCCAACAATAAGAATATCATACTTTTTCTTGACAGTAGGGAGAGGAAATTCAAAACCTCAAGAAATGATAGTTGGAACTTTTTCAATAGAATTGATGTTATGTACTTGAGATTGTTTCCTCAGAAAGTGTACCGTATGCTCATTACCATTAACATGAAAAGTGACATTGCCTTTGTTGCAATCAATAACAGCCCCTGCAGTATTAAGAAAAGGTCTACCAAGGATAATACACATACTATCTTCCTCGGGAATATCAAGAATAACGAAGTCTGTTAAGACAGTGACATTTGCAACCACAACAGGCACATCCTCACAAATGCTGATAGGTATAGCAGTTGATTTATCAGCCATTTGCAAAGATATTTCAGTACGTGTCAACTTATTCAATTCAAGCCTACGATATAAAGAAAGAGGCATAACACTAACACCGGCTCCAATATCACATAAAGCAGTTCTGACATAATTTCTATTAATGGAGCATGGTATAGTTGGAACACCCGGATCTCCAAGTTTCTTTGGTATTCCACCCTTAAAAGTGTAATTAGCAAGCATGGTGGAAATTTCAGCTTCCGGTATCTTTCTTTTATTTGTAATGATATCCTTCATATACTTAGCATAAGGATTTACTTTAAGCATATCAGTTAAGCGCATACATAAGAAAATAGGTCTAATCATTTCAGCAAAGCGCTCAAAATCCTCGTCATCCTTTGACCTGGATGGTTTAGGAGGAAAGGGCATGGGTTTCTGAACCCATGGTTCTCTTTCTTTCTTTCTTTCTCTTATCATAACGTTGATTCTTTGATTGTGGGTTATCAAGATCAACATCAGGTTCAATCTCTACATCATTTTTTTGCTAGGTTGAGCATCAACATGAACATCATTATTAGCATTATCATCAGGTTCATGTTCATCTCTGGATTTTGTTTGAGCATCAGAGATAGAAATAATATTAGGATTCTCAGGTGTTTCTACATTAGGTTCACTAGAAGTTTGCAAAGTCCTATCATTCTTCTTTTTCTTCTTCTTAGAAGAACTAGGAACATCTAGATTATTATTCTGAGAATCTTGTTCAATTCTTTTAGGGTGGCCTTCAGGATACAAAGGTTCCTGAGTCATTCTACCAGTTCTAGTAGCCACTCTAACGGCAAAGTCATTTTTATTATTCAATTCATCAGGAAAATCATTTTGAGCTTTGAGTACTTTCTCAGCTTGAGTAGCAACCATAGAAGCATATTTCCTAACGCAGTGAAGTTCATCTTTAACTCTAGCCAGATTGTCACCTACGCGTCCTATCTCAAAAGTGTTATTCTTTAACTCTCTACCAACATAAGCATTAAAACTTTCTTGTCTAGCAATAAAGTCATCAAATTCATCTAAGCATGGGCTATGAAATTTAGTAGAGGGTATTTCAACTTTATCATATCTATAGAGAGAATTTACCTTTACTACCTGTGTCGGGTTATCAAGACAATGTGGTTCTTCAGGCGGTAAATTAAGACCATGTATTTCTTCAATAGGCGGTAAATTCTTAACATCTTGAGCTTTAATACCTTTTTCTTTCATTGATTTCTTTGCCTCTTGCATATCTTCAGGGCTGAGAAATAAAACACCTCTCTTCTTCGGAGTGGGTTTAGGACTAGGCTCAGGAGTTGGCTCAATTGGTTTAGGAATTACTTCAGGAACTGGCTCAAGAAGAGTCCAATTATTTTCATTAGTCAACATATTATTCAGTAATATTTCAGCTTCGTCGACTGTTCTTTCCCTGAAAACACAACTAGCACAACTATCCAAGTAGTCCTTGGAAGCATCGGTTAGTCCATTATAAAAGATATCAAGTATTTCATTTTTCTTAAGAGGATGATCAGGCAAAGCATTAAGTAACCGAAGAAGCCTCCCCCAAGCTTGTGGGAGACTCTCTTCTTTGATTTGCACAAAATTATATATTTCTCGCAAGGCAGCTTGTTTCTTATGAGCAGAGAAATATTTAGCAGAGAAGTAATAAATCATATCCTGGGGACTATGCACACAACCAGGAGCAAGAGAATTATACCAAGTCTTAGCATCTCCCTTTAATGAGAACGGAAATATCTTAAGGATGTACAAATAGCGAGACTTCTCATAATGAGTGAACAGGGTGGCTATATCATTCAACTTGGTAAGATGTGCCACAACAGTTTCAGATTCAAGGACATAAAAAGGATTAGATTGAACTAAAGTAATAATATCAGGATCAACAGAGAATTCATAATCCTTATCAGTAACACAGATAGGTAAAGTAGCAAAAGCAGGATCGGGTTTCATTCTAGCATTAAGAGACTGCTGCTTCCATTTAGCTAATAATTTCTTAAGATCATTTCTATCATTGCAAGCAAGAATTTCCATAGTAGCTGCTTCATTCCTAACATAACCCTTAGGAACAACAGGTAATACATAATCATTGGGGGAACGTTCATCATCACTATCATCAATATTAGGTTCTTTAATATTTTCATTCACCCTAACTCTAGCAAGTTGTTCATCTAGAAATTCACCTAATGGCAAAGTAGTATCACGCACAGAAGTAGTTTCATCATGCATAGCAGAAGTGGCATCATCAATAACATGTGACATATTAGAATTCATAGTAGTAGTAGGTTTAGGTGTCGCAAGCCTACTAATAACGGAAGGAGAATCTAGTGCAGAGCTAGATGGTAGTTCCTTACCTCCCCTCGTAGTTGAGGGAAAAATCTTGGTCTTAGCGTCTTTCAAGTTCTTCATAGTGATCAACAGATATAAATCCCAAGTGACTCAGATAATAGAGCTATGCTCCCCGGCAACGGCGCCAGAAATTAGTCTTGATAACCCACAAGTGTAGGGAATCGCAACAGCTTTCGAGGGTGAAGTACAACCCAAATTTATTGATTCGACACAAGGGGAGCCAAAGAACATTCTTGAGTATTAGCAGTTGAGTTGTCAATTCAACCGCACCTGGATAACTTAGTATCTGCAGCAAAGTATTTAGTAGCAAAGGTGGTATGATAATAATGGTAACAGTAGAAACAGTAAAGATAAATGTTTTTGGGTTTTTGTAGTAGTTGTAACAGTAGTAACGGAAAAGTAAATAAGCGAAGAACAATATATGAAAAGCTCGTAGGCAATGGATCAGTGATGGATAATTATGCCGGATGTGATTCCTCATGCAATAGTTATGACATAGGGTGATATAGAACTAGCTCCAATTCATCAATGTAATGTAGGCATGTATTCCGTAAATAGTCATACGTGCTTATGGAAAAGAACTTGCATGACATCTTTTGTCCTACCCTCCCATTGCAGAGGGGTCCTTACAGAAACTAAGGGATATTAAGGTCTCGTTTTAATAGAGAACTGGACCAAAGCATTAACACATGGTGAATACATGAACTCCTCAAACTACGGTTGAGGGAGTCCTGGATTAGGGGGTGTCCGGATGGCCGGACTCCCGGACTATGAAGATACAAGATTGAAGACTTCGTCCCGTGTCCGGATAGGACTTTCCTTGGCGTGGAAGGCAAGCTTGGCGATATGATATGTAGATCTCCTCCCATTGTAACCGACTCTGTGTAACCTTAGCCCTCTCCGGTGTCTATATAAACCGGAGAGTTTTAGTCCGTAGGACGAACAACAATCATACCATAGGCTAGCTTCTAGGGTTTAGCCTTTCTAATCTCGTGGTAGATCCACTCTTGTACTACCCATATCATCAATATTAATCAAGCAGGAGTAGGGTTTTACCTCCATCGAGAGGGCCCGAACCTGGGTAAAAACATCGTGTCCCTTGTCTCCTGTTACCATCCGCCTAGACGCACAGTTTGGGACCCCCTACCCGAGATCCACCGGTTTTGACACCTACATTGGTGCTTTCGTTGAGAGTTCCTCTGTGTCGTCACCTTTAGGCCCGATGGCTTCTTCGATCATCAACCACGACGCGGTCCAGGGTGAGACTTTTCTCCCAGGACAGATCTTCGTATTCGGCGGCTTCGCACTGCGGGCCAACTCACTTGGCCATTTGGAGCAGATCAAAAGCTACGGCCCTAGCCATCAGGTCAGGTTCGGAAGTTTAAACTACACGGCCGACATCCGCGGGGACTTGATCTTTGATGGATTCGAGCCACGGCCGAGCACGCCGCACTGTCACGATGGGCATGATTTAGCTCTGCCGCCGGACAACGCCCAGAGCGTCGCTCAGGTGCCCGCTCCGACCATTAGCTCGGAGCCGACTGCGCTAGTCGGGGATGGACGGTTGGACGCCACCCCGGGAGCCGCAATCTCTACGGCGATAGAGCCGAATACCAGCCTAGTCCTTTGCAGGGCCCGTGACTCCAAGGTGCCGGACTCCACTCCGGACTCCATATATTCCACACCTCTTCCGATCGAACCCGATTGGGCTCCGATCATGGAGTTCACCGCCACGGACGTCTTTCAGCACTCGCCCTTTGGCGATATCCTGAATTCACTAAAGTCTCTCTCTTTTTCAGGAGAGCCCTGGCCGGATTACGGTCAGCATGGTTGGGATGCGGACGACGAAGAAATTCGAAGCCCACCCACCACCCACTTCGTAGCAACTGTCGACGATTTAACCGACATGCTCGACTTTGACTCCAAAGACATCGACGGTATGGACGCCGATGAAGGAGACGACCAAGAACCAGCACCTATAGGGAACTGGAAAGCCACCTCCTCATATGCCATATACATGGTGGACACCCCCAAAGCAGGGGATGGCAATGAAAAAACGGAGGACGACCCCTCCAAGAAGCAACCCAAGCGCCGACGTCAGCGGCGCCGCTCTAAATCCCGCCGAAGCAAAAATGGCGATACCGGCACCGGAGATAACAACACGCCGGACAGTGCCGAACACAACCCCCTCCAGCAGGATTCAGTGCAGGAGGACGAAGGAGCCAACCCTCATGAGAGAGCGGCCGACAGAGAGGTCGAGGACGACAATTATATGCCTCCCTCCGAAGACGAGGCAAGCCTCGACGACGACGAATTTGTCGTGCCAGAGGATCCCGTCGAACAAGAGCGTTTCAAATGCAGGCTTATGGCCACGGCAAGCAGCCTCAAGAAAAAATAGCAACAGCTTAGAGCTGACCAAGACTTGCTAGCCGACAGATGGACCGAAGTCCTGGCGGCCGAAGAGTATAAACTCGAACGCCCCTCCAAGAGCTACCCAAAGCGCAGGCTGCTACCCCAACTTGAGGAGGAAGCAACTAAACCTACATCACCAACGTACGATGCACCCGATCGGCCACCCCGTGGCCGCGGCAGAGAGGTCTTAAGGCCCTCAACCCAAGCCGCACCCCGGCACCGCTCAAAAAATAATAGAGTGCGGGGAGACGCAACAGACCTGCGAGACATATTGGAGAATAAGGCAAGGCAAACAAGATCGATCTACGGATCGCGTGGGCGCCCCGCTTCACGTGACAATAACCGTCACGCCGGATATGATAAATACGGCCATGCCGAATGCAACAGACCAAGCTCATCCGAGCTGCATCGTGATATAGCCCAGTACAGGGGCGCCGCACACCCACTATGCTTCACAGACGAAGTAATGGATCATCAAATCCCCGAGGGCTTTAAACCCGTAAACATCGAATCATACGATGGCACAACAGATCCCGTGGTATGGATCGAGGATTATCTCCTTCATATCCACATGGCCCGTGGTGATGATCTACACGCCATCAAATACCTCCCGCTCAAGCTTAAAGGACAAGCTAGACATTGTCTTAACAGCTTGCTAGCAGAGTCAATTAGTTGCTGGGAGGACCTGGAATCCGCATTCCTTGACAACTTCCAGGGCACTTATGTGCGACCACCAGACGCCGATGACCAAAGCCACATAATCCAGCAGCCAGAGGAATCGGCCAGACAATTCTGGACACGGTTCCTAACCAAGAAAAATCAAATAGTTGACTGTCCGGACGCCGAGGCCCTTGCAGCCTTCAGGCACAACATCCGAGACGAATGGCTTGCCCGACACCTAGGACAGGAAAAGCCGAAATCTATGGCAGCCCTCACGACACTCATGACCTGCTTTTGTGCGGGCGAAGATAGCTGGCTAGCTCATAGCAATAACATAACCAAGAGCCCTGGCAATTCGGATACCAAGGATAACAATGGCAGGTCACGTCACAACAAGCACAAGCGCCGCATTAACGGCGACAATACTGAGGATACGACAGTCAATGCCGGATTCAGAGGCTCTAAACCCGGTCAGCGAAAGAAGCCATTCAAAAGAAACCCTCCGGGCCCATCCAGTTTAGACCGGATACTCGATCGCTCGTGCCAGATACACGGCACCCCCGAACAACCAGCCAACCACACCAACAGGGATTGTTGGGTGTTCAAGCAGGCAGGCAAGTTAAGCGCCGAAACCAGAGACAAGGGGCTGCATAGAGATGACGAGGAGGAGCCCCGGCCGCCGAACAACAGAGGACAGAAGGGATCCCCCCCGCAAGTGTGGACGGTGAACATGATATACGCAACCCACATCCCCAAAAGGGAGCAGAAGCATGCTCTCAAGGACGTCTATGCGTTGGAGCCAGTCGCCCCAAAGTTCAACCCATGGTCCTCCTGCCCGATCACCTTTGATCGAAGGGACCACCCCACAAGCATCTGTCACGGCGAATTCGCCGCATTGGTCCTAGACCCAATTATTGACGGATTTCACCTCACCAGAGTCCTAATGGACGGCGGCAATAGCCTGAACCTGCTTTATCAGGATACAATGCGAAAAATGGGTATCGATCCCTCAAGGATTAAACCCACAAAGACAACCTTTAAAGGCGTCATACTAGGTGTAGAAGCCAGCTGTACAGGCTCGGTTACACTCGAAGTGGTCTTTGGACCCCCGGATAATTTCCGTAGCGAAGAGTTAATCTTCGACATAGTCCCATTCCGCAGTGGCTATCACGCCCTGCTCGGACGAACCACATTTGCGAAATTCAATGCGGTGCCGCACTACGTATATCTCAAGCTCAAGATGCTAGGACCTCGCGGAGTCATCACGGTAAATGGAAACACCGAACGCTCTCTCCGAACGGAGGAGCACACGGCGGCCCTGGCGGCGGAAGTATAGAGTAGCCTCTCAGGGCAATTCTCCAATCTAGGTGTTAAATGTCCGGACAACGTCAAGCGAGCCTGAAGTAACCTACAACAAAGCCGGCTGGCACGTTCTGAGCAAGCATAGCAGTGCGGCTCCAACCCCAGCCCTCGCCAGATGGTGATATCGGTACCGCGCGAACATAATTACGCTTTAGAAATACCATGGGCATAAGGGGAGGGGCACAACTACGGCACGCCCAGAATGCGGCTCAACCGCACTCAGGGGCTCCCTATTCCGCCATTTTCTTTTTTTATATATATACTTTCAGGACCCAACTATTCGGAATGCCTGTCCGGCAATACACTCGTTGAACACATGATGCAACAGCCAGGGAGAAAACAAGCCGCGTCAAATGTCCAGGTGGTCTCTATAACGATCTTAATACCTATTTTACTTAAAGTCCTGCAGCTTGCCCCTAGAGGGGGAAATGTCAAATAATCCCATCTCTTGCTTATCGCACTATTTGTATCATTCTGCTTTCATAGCAGCCCTTTTTTAATAAACAATACATAGCTCTTATCTATTATTGTACTCATCTATTTTTTATACAAATATGTTCAGTCATGACATTATGCAACCGTACACTTTGGTACGGCCAATACACCAGGGGCTTAAGCACCCCATAACATGGTGCGAGAAGACCGAACACTCTCATGAGTGCGGCACCCCGAACTTATAGCACTATATGCATCGGCTCCGAATCATGTCTTTGGTCAATAGTTGGGTTTGCCCGGCTCCCATGTTTTGGTACCTTACGTTCCGCAATGTTGGCTAAGGTAGCACTGGGAGAACTACTGCGATTGTGCCCTAGTTGAGCTGGGTTAACATCTCAGTAGAGAAAGCTAAATTGACCGTCATGATAGTGCGAGAGACCGGTCGCTGTTCGCGAGGTTTTTCGAGTCCTTAAAGACTTATGCCGCTTAGAGCGAGGAGCCGAACTTATCCGGCCTAGGCGTGGATAGCGCCCCGAACTCGGCCTTCCGAATACTAGGGGCTTCACCGAAATTTAAAATTATAGAATTCTATGGCTAAGCGAGAGTGATAAAGCATTATAAGTCTGATGGCCTGGTTCGCTGTGCTGAGCGCCTCCCTAGATGGACCCAAGAATGGGAACAAGAGCGCTCAGGTTTATCCCGAACACCTCAGCACTAGTGGCATGGGGGTAGAAGCCGATGACTTGCATCTCTCAGAATTGATAAACGGCCGCACAGAAGGTAATATTTTAAATTAACAAAGCGTTGCATAACGCATATGAACAAAGTTTTCAGCGTACAGGATAGCAGATGCGAGTCTACTAAAAAACTACATCTTTGGAGCATTCGTCTGCTATAAGGCGGGCACCCTTCAGGACGCCCTTATAATACATCTTGGGCGTGCGATACTCCTTGCTCGGCTCTGGCGCGTCCGTCAAATGCTTCTTAGCGTCCAGCTTGCCCTAGTGCACTTTAGCACGGGCAAGGGCCCGACGGGGACCTTCGATACAGACGGAGCGCTTGATGACTTCAATCCATGGACACGCATCCACCAGCCGCCTCACCGGACCAAAGTAACTCCCGGGCATGGCTTCTCTAGGCCACAACCGAACTATGAGGCCTTTCATGGCCTGTTCGGCCACCTTGTGGAGTTCGACCAGCTGCTTCAGCTGGTCGCTCAAGGGCACCGGATGTCCGGCCTCAGCATATTGAGACCAGAACACCTTTTCCGTCGAGCTCCCCTCTTCGGCTCGGTAGAATGCGTCAGCATCAGACACACTACGGGGCAGATCGGCGAACGCTCCTGGAGAGCTCCGGATTCGGGTAAGTAACAGATAATTTACTTTTATATTCTTGCTTTGCATAAAGAATGCCTTACCCGCCGCTATCTTCTTAATCGCCTCGATCTCCTGAAGGGCCTTCTGGGCTTCGTCCTTAGCGGTCTTGGCACTCTCTAGAGCCAAGGCGAGCTCGGACTCTCGAGTCTTCGAGTCACGCTCCAAACTCTCGTGTTTTTCCATGAGATCCTGGAGCTTTTGCCGCACCTCCGCCACCCGCGCCTCCTGCTTCTCTCGTTCGGTGCGCTCCAAGGCCGCACTGTTTTCGGCCTTGGAGACCGCCTCCTTCAGGGTCGCCACCTCGGCCGTGGCCCCTGCAACATTTACGTTGGTCCTGTCATTATTACATACCCTCCTTGTCATCGAGCTGCTTCTTGGCACGACCGAGCTCGTTCTCGGACCGCTCGAGGTTCTCCTTCAATGCATTGACCTCCGCAGTTAGTGCGGCAGAGGTCAGCAGCGCAGCCTACATTCCCATATTGACATATTTTTGTTATACTCCTGCGTATATCTTTTTAGATCCTCAGCTCAGCTTTTCTTTCCGAACGCCGAACTGAGCATCAGGGGCTACTGTCTATGCGGTAACATTTTATATGTTTTCGAACACATACCTCAAAGCCTGTTAACAGACTTGTACAGGCTTCTGTCAGCCCGCTCTTGGCGGACTGAACCTTCTGAATCACCGCACTCATAACAGTGCGGTGTTCCTCGTCGATGGAGGCACCGTTAAGCACCTCCAGCAAATTGTCCGGCACCTCCGGATGGACGGAGGTCGTCGGCGTCGTCGGCTTGCCCTTCTCATGAAGGTGCCGCATGTCGGACTCTGGAGCCGTTGATGGCTCCGGAGCAGTGTCCGGCCCGGGGCCAGACTTGGATCCCTCCGGGGCTTTGCCCCCTTTGGGCCTGGAGTCCAGGAGGTCGCCTTGCGGCGCCTCCAGGACCACCTCCTCCTAGTTTAGTCCCTTTCGAGACTCCGCCTCGGCGTCGTCCGTAGGGAGAGGGGAGGAGGCCGTCGGAAGTGAAGCACTATTCACATCCGACGAATCCAAGGAGCCGCTCATCAAATCGTCGAGCTGAGCTCTGGGCGGACTGCATAATTATATTCGGCGTCAGAAGCTACCGAATAATAGAGGAGCACCATAAATCATTCGGGTAACCGGACACTTACGATTTTGCCAGGGGCTTGACCCTGGATGGCCATTCCTCCCCGCCCTCTTCGGCATCGGAGGCGTAGTCCGGCAGAAGGGTCTTCCCCTTCTTGGACCCTCTGGCCTCCCCAGTTGGGGCGGCCTTTCTTTTCTTTCCTCCCCCCGTTGGAGGGGGAGAGGCTTCTTCTTCTTCTTCCTCCTCGTCTTCAGAGGCGGAGGGTGCTTCGGGGTTGTCCGGTGATGAACCCGACGCCACCAGGCGCCGGGAGCTCTTTCGAGTCTCCATGGCCTTCTTCTTGGCTTTCTTCTCCGGCAACACGTGAGGTGCCGGAACCAGCAGCCCTGTCAATTGGGCGTCCGCTGGGTCTTCTGGTTAGGGAGCCGGAAAGTTCAACTGTCTGGATGTCTTCAGCCAGTCCTGTCAAAGGAAAGGGAGGTTAGATCCCACATAGAGTCAGACTATGAAAGACAAGAGTCCCGTAAAGGGCAGAGTAGCCTACCTCGCTGGCCCGATGTCGCGAGCTGAAACCACGATCTTCGGTAGCGGATGCGGGTGCCTCAGCGCCCTTAAACAGCACCTTCCAGGCATCTTCGTACGTAGTGTCGAAAAGCTTGCTCAAGGTTTGGTGCTGTGCCGGATCAAACTCCCACAATTTGAAGGCCCGTTGTTGGCATGGGAGGATCCGGCGGATGAGCATGACCTGGACTATGTTGACAAGCTTGAGATTCTTGTTCACCAGCTTTTGGACGCAGGTTTGAAGTCCGGTCAGCTCTTCCGAATCCCCCACGTTAGGCATGTCTCTTTCCAGGAAGTGAGCCGTGTGGGGAAGCCAGATCGGAATTCGGGGGCCGCCACCCATTTCGAATCACGCGGCTCGGTGATGTAGAACCACCCCGACTGCCATCCCTTTATTGTCTCCACGAAGGAGCCCTCGAGCCATAGGACGTTGGCCATCCGACCCACCATGGCACCTCCGCACTCTGCTTGGCGCCCGCCCACTACCTTCGGCTTGACATTTAAAGTCTTCAGCCATAAGACGAAGTGGGGCTAGATGCAGAGGAGCGCCTCGCATACGATGATGAACGCCGAGATGTTGAGGATGAAGTTCGGGGCCAGATCGTGGAAGTCCAGGCCATAGTAGAACATGAGCCCCCGGACGAACGGGTGAAGGGGAAAACCCAGTCCGCGGAGGAAATGGGGAAGGAAAACAACCCTCTCATGGGGCCTGGGGGTGGGGATGAGTTGCCCCACATCTGGAAGCCGGTGCGCGATGTCGTCAGACAGGTATCTGGCCTTCCTCAGCTTTTTGATTTGCCCCTCTGTAACGAAGGAGGCCATCCATCTACCTCCCACTCCGGACATGATTGGAGAAGGTTGAGGTGGGAAGTGCGGGCTTGGGCGTTGGAGCTCGAGCGCGCAGGGACGAATGAGCAAAGGAGAAAGAAGGCGTAAATGGAAAGGGTAGATTCTTATCCCCTTATATGGGCGGCCGAAGCTACGAGCCCCAACCGGCCTAATAAAACTCGCTTATCTCCCAAGTGCCGCAGTTAATGGCGCGGTTGGGTTACCCACGCCTGTGTTGATGAGAATCCCAGGAATAACGGGACATGATCTCTGCTTTGACAAGACGTGCCAAGGAAACTGCCTCGCTAAACGCGCTAAGGTGGAACAGTAAAATGATTCGAATAAAGGCTTGGTCGTGGCGTGATGTCACGCTGCGGAATACGTCGGCAGATTAGATTTGTGCGGATATTATTCTCTCTACAGTTCTATGTGGAACTTATTTTTGCAGAGCCGGACACTATCCTTGTGTTCAACATCTTCTATGAAGTATTCGGAGGATGAACCCGCCTTGCAATGCCAAAGACAATTTGCGCGCCGGACTCGTCGTCATTGAAGCCTGGTTCAGGGGCTACTAAGCGAGTCCTGGATTAGGGGGTGTCCGGATGGCCGGACTATGACCTTTGGCCGGACTCCCGGACTATGAAGATACAATATTGAAGACTTCGTCCCGTGTCCGGATAGGACTTTCCTTGGTGTGGAAGGCAAGCTTGGCAATACGATATGTAGATCTCCTCCCATTGTAACCGACTCTGTGTAACCGTAGCCCTCTCCGGTGTCTATATAAACCGGAGAGTTTTAGTCCGTAGGACGAACAACAATCATACCATAGGCTAGCTTCTAGGGTTTAGCCTTTCTGATCTCGTGGTAGATCCACTCTTGTACTACCCATATCATCAATATTAATCAAGCAGGAGTAGGGTTTTACCTCCATCGAGAGGGCCCGAACCTGGATAAAAACATCGTGTCCCTTGTCTCCTGTTACCATCCGCCTAGACGCACAGTTCGGGACCCCCTACCCGAGATCCGCCGGTTTTGACACCGACAACGGTCATCACCGAGAAGTATCCCGATTAATGTCACTTCGGGGTTGTCGGATCATAACACATAATAGGTGACTATAGACTTTCAAGATAGGATCAAGAACACACATATATTCATGAAAACATAATAGGTTTAGATCTAAAATCATGGCACTCGGGCCCCAGTGACAAGCATTAAGCATAGCAAAGTCATAGCAACATCAATCTCAGAACATAGTGGATACTAGGGATCAAACCCTAACAAAACTAACTTGATTACATGGTAAATCTCATCCAACCCATCACCGTCCAGCAAGCCTACGATGGAATTACTCACGCACGGCGGTGAGCATCATGAAATTGGTGATGGAGGATGGTTGATGATGACGACGGCGACGAATCCCCCTCTCCGGAGCCCCGAACAGACTCCGGATCAGCCCTCCCGAGAGAGATTAGGGCTTGGCGGCGGCTCCGTGTCGTAAAATGCGATGAAACTTTCTCTCTGATTTTTTTCTCCCCGAGCGGAATATATGGAGTTGGAGTTGAGGTCGGAGGAGGTCCACGGGGCCCACGAGATAGGAGGCCGCGCCCTACGGGGGGCGGCGCGCCCCCTGTCTCGTGGACAGGCTCTGGGCCCCCTGGCATCAGTTCTTTCACCAAAAATTCTTATTAATTCCAAAAAGTGCCTCCGTGGATTTCCAGGACATTCTGAGAACTTTTCTTTTCTACACATAAAACAACAGCATGGTAGTTCTGCTGAAAACAGCGTCAGTCCGGGTTAGTTTCATTCAAATCATGCAAGTTAGAGTCCAAAACAAGGGCAAAAGTGTTTGGAAATGTAGTTACGTTGGATACGTATCAATGGACATGACCCATCCGTTAGCTTAGCATTATGATCGTGTCAGTTTCATTGCTACTGCTTTCTTCATGACTTATACAAGTTCCTCAGACTATGAGATTATGCAACTACCGAATACCGGAGGAACACTTTGTGTGCTACCAAACGTCAAAACGTAAATGGGTGATTATAAAGGTGCTCTATAGGTGTCTCCGAAGGTGTTTATTGGGTTGGCATAGATCGATATTAGGATTTGTCACTCCGTGTTTCGGAGAGGTATCTCTTGGCCCTCTCAGTAATACTCATCACTATAAGCCTTGCAAGCATTGTGACTAATGAGTTAGTTGCGGGATGAAGTGTTACGGAACGAGTAAAGACACTTGCTGGTAACAAAATTGAACTAGGTATTGAGATACCGATGATCGAATCTCGGGCAAGTAACAAATCGATGACAAAGGGAACAACGTATGTTGTTATGCAGTTTGACCGATAAAGATCTTCGTACAATATGTAAGAACCAATATGAGCATCCAGGTTCTGCTATTGGTTATTGACCGGAGACATGTATCGGTCATGTCTACATAGTTCTCAAACCCGTAGGGTCCGCACGCTTAACGTTCGATGACGATTGGTATTATGAGTTTATGTAATATGATGTACCGAAGGTTGTTTGATGTCCCAGATATGATCATGGACATGACGAGGAGTCTCAAAATGGTCGAGGCATAAAGATTGATATATTGGACGACTATGTTCAGACACCGGAAGTGTTCCGAGTAAGTTTCAGATAAAACCGGAGTACCGGTGGTTACCGGACCCCCCCCCCCTCCGAGAAGCTGTTGGGCCTCATGGGCCTTCATGGAGAAGAGAGAGGGACATCCAGGAGGTGGCGTGCGCCCCCCTTGTCCTAGTCCGAATTGGACAAGGGGAGGGGGCGGCACCCCCTTGTCCTTCCCTCTCTCCACCTCCTTCTTCCCCCTTCTCCTTGTTGGAATAGGACAGGGGGGGACCGAAACCTACTTGGAGTAGGATTGCACCCCCCCCCCTTGGCGTGCCTCCTCCCCTGGCCGGCTGACATGTCTCCAACGTATCTACTTTTCCAAACACTTTTGCCCTTGTTTTGGACTCTAACTTGCATGATTTGAATGAAACTAACCCGGACTTACGCTGTTTTCAGTAGAACTGCCATGGTGTTGTTTATTGTGCAGAAAACAAAAGTTCTCGGAATGACCTGAAAATCCACAGATATAACTTTTGGAAAATATAAAAAATACTGGCAAAAGATGAAGGCCAGGGGGCTCACACCCTGTCCACGAGGGTGGGGGGCGCGCCCCCTCCCCCTGGGCGCGCCCCCCTGTCTCGTGGGCCCCCTGATGCTCCACCGACCTCAACTCCAAGTCCATATATTATGTTTCACGGAGAAAAAACTAGAGAGAAAGTTTCATCATGTTTTATAATACGGAGCCGCCGCCAAGCCCTAAACTCTCTCGGGAGGGCTGATCTGGAGTCCGTTCGGGGCTCCGGAGAGGGGGATTCGTCGCCATCGTCATCATCAACCATCCTCCATCACCAATTTCATGATGCTCACCGTCGTGCATGAGTAATTCCATCGTAGGCTTGCTGGACGGCGATGGGTTGGATGAGATTTACCATGTAATCAAGTTAGGTTTGTTAGGGTTTGATCCCTAGTATCCACTATGTTCTGAGATTGATGTTGCTATGACTTTGCTATGCTTAATGCTTGTCACTAGGGCCCGAGTGCCATGATTTCAGATCTGAATCTATTATGTTTTCATGAATATATGTGAGTTCTTGATCCTATCTTGCAAGTCTATAGTCACCTATTATGTGTTATGATCCGACAACCCCGAAGTGACAATAATCGGGATACTTCTTGGTGATGACCATAGTTTTAGGAGTTCATGTATTCACTAAGTGCTAATGCTTTGGTCCGGTTCTCAATTAAAAGGAGGCCTTAATATCCCTTAGTTTCCACTAGGACCCCACTGCCACGGGAGGTTAGGACAAAATATGTCATGCAAGTTCTTTTCCATAAGCACATATGACTATATTCAGAATACATGCCTACATTACATTGATGAACTGGAGCTAGTTCCGTGTCACCCTATGTTATAGCTATTACATGAGGAATCACATCTGACATAATTATCCATCACTGATCCAATGCCTACGAGCTTTTCATATATTGTGCTTCGCTTATTTACTTTACCATTGCTACTATTACAATCACTACAATACTGCTATCTTTACTTTTGCCACTGTTACCATTACTATCATACTACTTTGCTACTAAATACTTTGCTGCAGATACTAAGTTCTCCAGGTGTGGTTGAATTGACAACTCAACTGCTAATACTTAAGAATATTCTTTGGCTCCCCTTGTGTCGAATCAATAAATTTGGGTTGAATAATCTACCCTCGAAAGTTGTTGCGATCCCCTACACTTGTGGGTTATCAAGACTAATTTCTGGTGCCGTTGCCGGGGAGCATAGCTCTATTCTTTGAGTCACTTGGGATTTATATCTGTTGATCACTATGAAGAACTTGGAAGATCAAAGAACAAAAATGTATCCCTCAACTAAGATGGTAGGTAAGGAGCTGCCATCTAGCTCTGCACTAGATTCTCCTTCTGTTATGAGTAAGCTTGCGACACCTAAACCTTTTACTGCTAAGAATTCTGATATGTCGCATGTTATTGATGATGCCACTTCTGCTATGCATGATACTTATGATGAAACTAGTGCAATGCTTGATACTACTATGCCATTAGGTGAATTTCTTGAGGAACAACTTACTAGGGCTAGGGAGAATGAAATTATTGAAAATGAAATTATTGATGAATGCGATGATGAAGGTTCTCCCCCTAATTATGAGTTGCCTGTTGTTCCTGAGGGTTATGTTATGGATGAAGAAACTGCTAGAGATTTTCTTGCTTGCAATGATAGATCAGTTCTTAAGAAACTACTAGCTAAGCTGAAACAAAAGACTCTGAATGCTAGAATGAAACATGACCCTGCTTTTGCCACTTCACCTATCTTTGTTACCGATAAGGACTATGAATTCTCTATTGATCCTGAGATTATTACTTTAGTTGAATCTGATCCTTTTTATGGCACTGAATCTGAAACTGTTATGGCACATCTTACCAAGTTGAATGATATAGCCACCCTATTTACTAATGATGAGAAGTCTTGCTATTATTACATCCTTAAGATATTTCTATTCTCATTAAAGGGTGATGCTAAAACTTGGTTTAATTCCCTTGATCCTGGTTGTGTGCGTAGTCCCCAGGATATGATTTATTACTTCTCTGCTAAATATTTTCCTGCTCATAAGAAACAAGCTGCCTTGCGGGAAATATATAATTTTGTGCAAATCGAAGAAGAGAGTCTCCCACAAGCTTGGGGGAGGCTTCTCCAATTACTTAATGCTTTGCGTGATCACCCTCTTAAGAAAAATGAAATACTTGATATCTTTTATAATGGACTAACTGATGCTTCCAAGGACTACTTGGATCGTTGTGCTGGTTGTGTTTTTAGGGAAATAACAATCGACCAAGCTGAATTATTATTGAACAATATGTTGACAAATGAAAATAATTGGACTCTTCCTGAGCCAATTCCTGAGGTAATTCCTGAACCAATTGAGCCAACTCCTGAGCCTATTCCTAAACCTACTCCGAAGAAGCGAGGTGTTCTATTTCTCAGTCTTGAAGATATGCAAGAGGCAAAGAAATCAATGAAAGAAAAAGGTATTAAAGCTGAAGATGTGAAGAATCTACCTCCTATTGAAGAGATACATGGTCTTAATATACCGCCTGTTGAAGAAACACATTGTCTTGATAACCCGACACATGTAGTGAAGGTAAATTCTCTCTATAGATATGATAAAGTTGAAATCCCGTCTACTAGGTTTGCTAGCTAGTGCTAGATGAATTTGATGATTTTATGGATAAACAAGCAAATTTTCAATGATTATGTTAGTAGACAATTGAATATTAATGCTTATATGATAGGACACTTGAGTGATTATATGTCTAGAGTTAAGGGTGAACTTAAACTCATTAGCAAATATGCTTCTATGGTTACCACTCAAGCTGAGCAAGTACTTAAAGCTCAAAGTGATTTGCTCGATGAATTAAATAATAAACATGATTTTGCTGTTAGAGTGGCTACTAGAACCGGTAAAATTACTCAGGAACCTTTGTATCCTGAAGGCTACCCTAAGAGGATTGAACAAGATTCTCAAAATAATAATCTAGATGCTCCTAGTTCCTCCAAGAAGAATAAAAAGAAAAGTGATAGGACTTCGCATGCTTCTAGTGAACCTAATGTGGAAACACCTAAGAATCCTAATGATACTTCTATCTCTGATGCTGAAACACAATCTGGAGACAAACATGGACCTCATAATAATACTACTAATGGTGTTCACATAGATGCTCAACTTAGCAATAATAATGATATAGAAATTGAACCTGTTGTTGATCTTGATAACCCACAATCCAGAAATCAACGTTATGATAAGAGAGATTTTGTTGCTAGGAAGCATGGTAGGGAAAGAGAACCATGGGTTCATAAGGGTGGAATTTCCACCATGCTAAAAATACCTGAAGCTGAAATCTCCACCATGCTTGCCAACTATACCTTTAAGGGTGGAATACCTAAGAAACTTGGTGATCCTGGGGTACCCACTATACCTTGCTCCATAAAAAGAAATTATGTTAAAACTTCCTTATGTGATTTAGGAGCTGGTGTTAGTGTTATGCATCTTTCCTTGTACCGTAGACTTGAATTAAGTAAGTTGACACCTACTGAGATATCTTTGCAAATGACTAACAAATCAACTGCTATACCTGTCGGCATTTGTGAGGACGTGCCTGTTGTTGTTGTGAATGTTACTATCTTAACAGACTTTGTCATTCTTGATATTCCCGAGGACGACAGTATGTCAATTATCCTTGGTAGACCCTTTTTAAATACTGCAGGTGCTGTTATTGATTGCAACAAAGGCAATGTCACCTTTCATGTTAATGGAAATGAACACACGATACATTTTCCGAGGAAACAACCTCAAGTTCACAGCATAAATTCTATTGGGAAAACTCCATCAATTATTATTGGAGGTTTTGAATTTCCTCTTCCTACTGCAAAGAAAAAGTATGATATTCTTATTATTGGGGATTTTCATATCCCCGTTGAGGTAACTTAGTGTTATTCGAAATTTCTCCAGTTGTGTGTTATTCGGAATGAGCTTGTTAACATGACTTGATCAACCTTGTTAGTGAATTCATTTTGACGATCATGAGATGAATGAAACTAGAAGGCACAACATTCTGTATCCTGTTTTTACTTTCTGTTATTTAGGATAAATAAAGAAAAAATAGTTTTATCTGTCTGTTTTCTGAATTATCCATGCAATAAAAATATCCCGAAAATAAAAGTGCTCCAAATGCCCTGCAAATATAGTATGATTTTTATGGAATATTTGAGGATTTTAGGCACTGAGAACACTACAGGGGGGCAAGCACCTGGCCACGAGGGTGGAGGGCGCACCCACACCCCCTGGGCGCCCCCTGTCTCGCGGGCCCACGGTGGACCCCCTCCACTTATTCCCGCACCCACACACTCCGTCTTCATCCCAAAAAAATCCCCACCCAGCTCAAGCACGAGTCCTAGCTTGTTTTGCTGCGATTTTCGATCTCCTTGCTCAAAGCTCCATTCACAAAACTGCTTTGGGAGATTGTTGCTTGGTATGTGACTCCTCCATTGGTCCAGTTAGTTTTTGTTCTAATGCTTTATTCATTTAATTTTTTTGCTACATACGTGACCCTGTTCTTGAGCTTGCATGTCAAATTTATGAGGTCCCAAGTAATTCTAATACATGATATAGGCTCTAGGCATTTGTGGGAGTAGTTGCTATCAATCTTGTTCAGTTTAATTCACTTTTATTTTGAAGTTACTAAAAATTTCAAAAATATTGTAGAAAAAGAAATATGTTCAGGAAAATGTACCAAGGTTGTTCCTCAACAAAGAAAGGACCTAGGTGTGCTATGCGTGAGCAAGACGATGAACCACCAAGGGAAGCTGAAGTGCGGTCTTGTGAATGGCCGTCAGAAGATTTTATGATCAATGCATGCAATAAGGATGAATTTGATACATATGTGTGTAATGCCGATCTTGAGGACTTCATGCAAGATAAGTGTCGTGAGTACTACCATCTAACTGATTTATTCGTGAGAAGGTTCAAATTTTCATCTTCGCATAATTCTCAAAGTGTCCTGTTTGATATTTATGATCAATCTTATACCATGGACTTAGAAGATTTTACATCTGCTTGCAAACTCCCACAATGGGGTAATGTTAAGGAACCCCGCAAATCTGAATATAAAGACTTTCTTGCTAGTATCACTATGGCAGAATCTAGGGATATAGCACAAGCTACCATAGGGAGCATTCATTTTCCTGCTATGCATTATTTTGCTCTTTTCATTGGTAGATGCATTAATGGTAAAGATGAAGCATTTCACATGTGTGTCCCTGATCTTTGTGTCCTCAAGAGTGCTGTATTAGGTAATAAAGATTACAACTTGGGGGCAATAGTCGCACGTAGGTTACATAATAATGGTATTTCTGGCGATTTGTTTGGAGGAATTTATGCGACCCGTGTGGCTAATTATCTTGATATACCTATACATGAAAATGATACGGAGTTTCTTCCTGCTTATTTAGATTATAATGCCATGGTTAGTCATCATTTTCTTCAGGGGAATGAACAATTCCTCCAATATCGACTAATCTTTGACAGACGTGGTGCTGTCCATATTACTCTCCCTGCTCCTACCCTTTTTGATTATCCGGCAAAATGAAGATATGTTGTCACCAGGGAAGAGGAAAACGAGTACGAGAGAAGAGCGGAGGCGGACCGCCGCCAGGCTGCAGCTCAGCGGGAAATGGCTGCTGCATCTCATTACGACCCTAGTTACAACTACGGATACCAGCCACGCGATCCTTGGCATTAGACCAACATAGGCCAAAAGCCTAAGCTTGGGGGAGTACGTATTTCCCACCGACTTTACATTCATGTTCACACACTATTCTAGTTGTCGGTGCTCATACTCTTTCATTGTATTATCCATGCTAGTTTAATTTCCTTTTTCTAGCTTTCTTCTTGTGTGTTTGATAAACCTTATGAAAAAACAAAAATAAGTAGTTAGTTTAGTTTCCATGCTTGTAGTAGTAATTAAAAAGAAAACCCAAAAATATTTCTTGTTCTTCTTTTACTTTTTTTGCGCATATTGTTCTTCTTTTACTTGTTGGGAGCTTTCCCGTGTAAATAGTTTTATTTCTTTTCTTTCCTTTGGGGGTTAAGAGTAGAAGACCATATTGAAAATGCTTAGTGGCTCTCATATGCATGATTGTTGATTTAACTTAGAGCCCATATTACCTTGTCTTCTCTCTTGAATTGAATGCTTGCAGATTCCAGCTCACTCCAATGCACGTGCACTATTATTATTATACACACCGTTCGATCGCGCAAGTGAAAGGCAATGATGACGATATATGATGGACTGATTGAGATGAGGAAAGCTGGTACGAACTCGACCTATCTTGTTTTTGTAAATATGATGAGTTCATCGTTCCTAATTCAGCCTATTATGAAGTAGACATATTTGCAATGACATTTAGAGATTATAGCTGCTTATGACATGCTTAATTAGCTATGAGTTATAATGGTTTACCTTGCGTGCCAACATGCTATTAAAATGATTGTGATGTGGTATGATGGGATGGTATCCTCCCTTGAATTAATTAAGTGACTCCACTTGGCACATGTTCACGCATGTAGTTGAAACAGAAACAACATAGCCTTCACGATATTTATGTTCATGGTGGATTATATCCTACTCATGCTTGCACCTGGTGTAAATTAATTTTAATGCATGTTCATGACTGTTGTCGCTCTCTCAGTTGGTCGCTTCCCAGTCTTTTGCTAGCCTTCACCTGTACTAAGTAGGAATACTGCTTGTGCATCCAAATTCTTTAAACCCCAAAGTTATGCCATATGAGTCCACCATACCTTCCTATATGCGATATCTACCCGCCGTTCCAAGTAAATTGTATGTGCCAAACTCCAAACCTTCAAATAAAAATTCTGTTTTGTATGCTCGAGCAACTCATGTTTCAACTAGGGTTGTCTGTATCTTCCATGCTAGGTGGGTTATTCTCAAGAGAAGTGGACTCCGCTCCTCATTCATGAGAAAATGGCTGGTAACCGGGATGCCCAGTCCCATGATCAAAAAGATCAAAGCAAATCAAAATAATTAAAACAAAACTCCCCCAGGGCTGTTGTTAGTTGGAGGACTCGTTGTTTTGAGCAAGCCATGGATTGATGCTTGTTGGTGGTGGGGGAGTATAAACTTTTACCGTTCTGTTTGGGAACCGCCTATAATGCATGTTGTATGGAAGATATCGCCATCTCATAGTTGTTGCGTTGACAGTAAAAGTATGCCGCTCAAAATGTTATCCATCTCTATTTTAAAATCAAGCTCTGGCACCTCTAGAAATCCCTGCTTCCCTCTGTGAAGGGCCTATCTATTTACTTTTATGTTGAGTCATCACCCTCTTATTAAAAAGCACCCGCTGGTGAGCACGCTGTCATTTGCATGCATTATTGTTAGTTTATATTGGGTATGATTTGACTGGATCTATTTTACCATGAATTACAATGTTTAGTCAGTCCTTGATCTTTAAAGGTGCTCTGCATTTATCTTTTGCGGTCTCAGAAAGGGCTAGCAAGATACCATCTTGTTATATTATATTATGATTGTTTTGAGAAAGTGTTGCCATCCGAGTTTTATTATTATTACTCGCTAGTTGATTATGCCATTGATATGAGTAAACATGAGAACAATGTGTTACTGTGAATATGGTTAGTTCATAATCTTTGCTGAAAACTTCAATGCTGGCTTTACATATTTACAACAACAAGAGCAAACAGAGTTTGTAAAAGTTTTTCTTTATCACTTTCAGTTTATCAACTGAATTGCTTGAGGACAAGCAAAGGTTTAAGCTTGGGGGAGTTGATACGTCTCCAATGTATCTACTATTCCAAACACTGTTGCCCTTGTTTTGGACTCTAACTTGCATGATTTGAATGAAACTAACCCGGACTGACGCTGTTTTCAGCAGAACTGCCATGGTGTTGTTTATTGTGCAGAAAACAAAAGTTCTAGGAATGACCTGAAAATCCATGGAGATAACTTTTGGAAAATATAAAAAAATATTGGAAAAAGATGAAGGCCAGGGGGCCCACACCCTGACCACGAGGGTGGGGGGCGCGCCCCCTACCCCTGGGCGCGCCCCCTGTCTCATGGGCCCCCTGATGCTCCACCGACCTCAACTCCAACTCCATATATTCCGTTTCGCGGAGAAAAAAATCAGAGAGGAAGTTTCATCCCGTTTTACGATACGGAGCCGCCGCCAAGCCCTAATCTCTCTCGGGAGGGCTGATCTGGAGTCCGTTTGGGGCTCCGGAGAGGGGGATACGTCGTTGTCGTCATCATCAACGATCATCCATCACCAATTTCATGATGCTCACCACCGTACGTGAGTAATTCCATCGTAGGCTTGCTGGACGGTGATGGGTTGGATGAGATTTACCAAGTAATCAAGTTAGTTTTGTTAGGGTTTGATCCCTAGTATCCACTATGTTCTGAGATTGATGTTGCTATGACTTTGCTATGCTTAATGCTTGTCACTAGGGCCCGAGTGCCATGATTTCAGATCTGAATCTATTATGTTTTCATGAATATATGTGAGTTCTTGATCCTATCTTGCAAGTCTATAGTCACCTATTATGTGTTATGATCCGACAACCCTGAAGTGACAATAATCGGGATACTTCTTGGTGATGACCATAGTTTTAGGAGTTCATGTATTCACTAAGTGCTAATGCTTTGGTCCGGTTCTCTATTAAAAGGAGGCCTTAATATCCCTTAGTTTCCACTAGGACCCTGCTGCCACGGGACGGTAGGACAAAAGATGTCATGCAAGTTCTTTTCCATAAGCACGTATGACTATATTCGGAATACATGCCTACATTACATTGATGAACTGGGCTAGTTCTGTGTCACCCTATGTTATAGCTATTACATGAGGAATCGCATCTGACATAATTATCCATCACTGATCCAATGCCTACGAGCTTTTGGTATATTGTGCTTCGCTTATTTACTTTACCATTGCTACTGTTACAATCACTACAATACTGCTATCTTTACTTTTGCCACTCTTACCATTAGTATCATACTACTTTCCTATTAAATACTTTGTTGCAGATACTAAGTTATCCAGGTGTGGTTGAATTGACAACTCAACTGCTAATACTTAAGAATATTCTTTGGCTCCCCTTGTGTCGAATCAATAAATTTGGGTTGATTACTCTACCCTTGAAAGCTGTTGCGATCCCCTACACTTGTGGGTTATCACGGGCCTCCTCCTCTGTCCCTCCTTTATATACGGAGGAGGGGGCACCCCATAGACACACCAGTTGATCTTTTAGCCGTGTGCAGTGCCCTCCTCCACAGATTTCCACCTTGGTCATATCATCGTAGTGCTTAGGCGAAGACCCGCGCCAGTAACTTCATCATCACTGTCAACATGCCGTCGTGCTGATGAAACTCTCCCTCGACCACAGCTGGATCTAGAGTTCGTGGGACGTCATCGAGCTGAACGTGTGCAGATCGCGGAGGTGCCATACCTTCGGTGCTAGGATCGGTCGGATCGTGAAGACGTACAACTACATCAACTGTGTTGTCATAACGCTTCTGCTTTCGCTCTACGAGGGTACGTAGACAACACTCTCCCCTCTCGTTGCCATGGATCACCTAGATAGATCTTGCGTGATCGTAGGGAACTTTTTGAAATTACCGCGTTCCCCAATAGTACTAGTTCATCCTCAGACCCTCGAGGCAATCCACCAAAACACTGGAGTAAGGTATTACACCGCAAGGTGGCCCGAACCAGGATAAACTGCTATGTCTCTTTGTCTCTTTGAGCTCGTCGCGCTAGGCTTAGGAGGATCGCGAGTAGGCAGACTGGGTAGGTTGAGATCTCCGCACGCACCCCAGAGTTTGAACCTTTCAAGGGTTTGCGGAACTCATAATATGACACAAAGTACCCTTGAAAATTAAAGTGTTTATGTGGTTTGTGAATAAACAAGTCATTTTGACCAAGGATAATTTGACAAAACGCAGCTGGACAGGATCTACAAGATGTAGTTTTTGCAACCATGATGAATACATCAAACACCTCTTTCTTGACTGCCCTTTGGCAAAAATTTTGTGGTGGACGGTGCACATAGCATTTAATATTACTCCTTCGAATACTATCAACACGTTATTTGGGACGTGGCTAGATGGGATAGATTCTAAAACAGCGAGACACATCCGTGTAGGAGTATGTGCTTTATTATGGGCAGTCTGGAACTGCAGAAATGATTTGGTCTTTAACAGAGCAACCAATATTCACTTTTTGCAGGTTATTTTCCGGGCCACTACATTGATCCGTATGTGGTTGCTACTCACTCCGACGGAGGCCAGGGAGCATATGGTTACTGGATCTACGCGATGGGAGATGATAGCGTGGGCTATTTTTAACCGATTTGGATGGCGGTCATGTAATAGGATAGGCAATTAGTGTTCCTATCTTTTCATGATGGCCGGTTGTGGCTTTTCTTTTACTATACCTTTTAGCTCTTTGTGAGCCTTTTTCGTTTCTTTGTTCGAGACTTGAAGACTTGTGTTGAACCTTTTACTTATTAATAATTATGGCCGTATGCATCATTCTGATGTAGAGGCCGGGGATACCCCCCATTTTCGAAAAGAAAAAATATATGAGCTGCTCAATTGCAAATCTGGTGAGGCATCTACAAAAAATTCTCGACATCGTTGGCTCTTGATGCGGAAGCTAGAGAAGTTCACCCATATGTTTAAAATCAAAAACATTGTGAATTGTCTCACACATCCTTCATAATTATGTTGTGCATGATCACAACATGTCATCACCTCCCATAATATTTCTGAATCCCATTTTTTAGTAGGTCTATGAACAACTATAAACTGTGCTTGAATTATTCCAAATGCCTTCTCCAGACCTTTTCTAGAACCTTCTTATCTTTGCACGCACTGGTGGCCCTGCGTCTGCCGGCCACCGCGCCAAAGAATGTTCACCTCAAGGCCTTGCTGGCTTCTTGCAGGAGCAAAAAAAAGGTGAAAGGGAGCCTAGTGTGCACAGCGCCCGACATGCTACATAAAAGAACGAACGTATAGGAAAGCGCAATAGTCTAAAGTAAAAGACCAAAATGCCCACGAAGACCACCGACTGCACGCCTCAACATGCATAAGCCGGGCACTGTCCCTGGGCTAGGCATCCCCTCACGAGGCAGACCCGTCAGCCTGTTTCGCTGACAAACCAATGCTCACACCCCAAAGCGAACAAAATTCCTGTTATGACCTTTTTTATGAACTAAATCATGAATTGACCCTGTTTTGAAAAGAATTTCGTTTCTAACCTTTTTTGGTCACGCCAACATATTTGGCGTCTAGTTCACATGGAAGACGTCAGGGTCCTCGGCGTTTCGTCCTGGCCCACACTTGCCCACATGGCGCTGACGTGACAAAGGCCAAACACCATAAATTCTGGCGTTTGGGCGAGACGCCATAGGTCTTGGCATTTGGTCCTAGTAGTCCATCAATCAGGAAGAAGGCCGCATGCACCATTGAAGTTACTTCCATGGATAATTGCCTTGATTAGCTCTCCTAATTATCCGAAAAAAAGCTCTCCTAATTAATGGCGTGGGAGAAGGAGCAGATTTCTAGGAGGTAAATATGGGCATTCGGTTTCCAAGCAAAGGTTGTGTTTGGTTCTCTAGTCCTAGGACTTTTTCTAGTCCCTAGGACTTTTTGAAAAACACTCTCAAAGAGGTTCTTCTAAGGACTTTTAGCAAAAAGTTTCAAAAAAGTCCCACCCTGTTTGGTTTGCTAGGGACTTTTTCTAGTCTCAACACAAAAAAGTCCCTGGAACCAAACACCAACGCACGGACCCATTTTGTCCTCGTGCGTTTCGTTTGTTCGGCACGAACGGAAAAGTCGGCCTGACGCGCGTTCGATTTTCGTCCGCCTGCCGACGAGGCGGACATGCGGGGCACAAGTTAACTACTCCCTTGGCCTGCCACTCGGTGGCAAAGCATCCACCATTTCTCTCCACTTTCCCAAAACCCTCCCACTGCCTCGCGCTCCAGGCCACTCGCCATGACGATGCCCTCGATGCCGCCGCCTCCCTCGCCTCGTCCGGCATCACCTCCGCCCCTTTAGGCAAA
>NC_057798.1:737450794-737561340 GCF_018294505.1 Triticum aestivum
GCTCCCAAGAAGAAGAAGCAGCTGATGCCCGAGGAGCGGGCCCTGGAGTCCGCCAAGAGGAATGGCCGGAGGCACGCGGCTGACGTAAGGGATGAAGAGGCGGCCGCCACTGCCCTCACCGCCGCCGCGCAGCAGGAGGAAACCAACGCCCGAGTCACGGCGGCAACGAGGGAGGCCCTGATCTACCTAGGGTTAAATCCTGACCAGCACGGGCTCGTCAACGCTGTCGTGGCCGCGGCCAGCACTGGTTCGTCCGCGTTTCGTCGGATGGTGCTGCTAGAGTCGCCGCGTGCGTCGGTGATGCAGCCGATTCCCGGCTTCCACGTCTACCCGCAAGCCTTCCGACTCTCTAGGAAATGCTCGCCGGAGGCGAGCATGGTGGCGCCTTCCACGCCCGTGCTCGTGCCCATCGACCTCAACGACACGCCGGTGGCCGGTGCCTCATGATCCGGAGGCGCGAGGAAACGGGCGCGGGAGATGCTAGCCGATGTGTTCCCCGGCGCCCGCAACCTGTTCGACTATGTCAAGTCAAATTTTGTAAAGTTTGATCAAATTTATATTAAAAAATATCAATATGTACAACACCAAATATATATACTATGAAACTACATTTCATTGTGAATGTAACAATATTTATTTGGCATTGTGAATGTTGATACTTTTTTTCATAAGTTCGGTCAAAGTAGAGATACTTTGAGTTCGGACAAAATTTATATGCAGACCAAAAATGACCGAAAGAGTATTTTGTCGGCAATTTTTTTTGTTCATGACCTTTGTAGAAAAACAATCAATTTAATTCCTTTTTGTACTATTTTTAATTTCACTATTTATGTCGCACATGGGCTCAAGCTCCAATATGTCTTCCCCAATAGGAAATATTAACGCAAATTTATCGGGATTACATTTTCTTGCTTTATTTACATATACAATATTGGCATTAATGTGCAAAAAGAAAAATGAGTAGTACAATTCTACTACCTCTTGTCCTGATTCATTTGGCCTGCCGACTAATAAAACATCAAAACCAAAAGCAATTGATGAGAATACTAGAACCTAGCAACAGCCAACCGGAGACCTTCAGTTATGGCAAGAGATCACCTCATATTAGCCGTAAAATTCGAGGCAATTATTCCCTTGATTTTCTCCTTATCTATTGGGTGCATGATAACCGCGCATGCTCTAGCTTTGGTAGGCATTAATTATTTGATATTTTTTTAAATCATTAATTACGAGAGTTAATTAAGAGAATTAGTATTCATGGAAATAATTCCACTAATGGTGCATGCACCTATTATTGTTTAGGTGGACTAGGACCAAACGCCAAAACCTATGGCGTCTCACCCAAACGCCAGTATTTATGGCGTTTCGACTCTGTCAAGTCAGCACCATGTGGGCAAGTGTGGGACAGAACGAAACGCCGAGAACCCTGGTGTCTCCCGTGCGAACCAGACGCCATGGATGTTGGCGTGACCAAAAAAGGTTAGAAACGAAATTCTTTTTAGAACAGGGTCAATTCGTGATTTAGTTCGCTAAAAAGGTCGGAACAGGAAATCCGTCCCCCCAAAGCAGTTCGCGTCGACAGAGTGGAAAAGCCTGGTATAAAGTGAGCGATGCTGCGAGCGTCTGTGCCTGGCTAGCGCGAGCGAAGTAACCCGGCAAAGGGCGAGCGCACGTATGTCTGGTTTCTTGCCGGATGGAACTCATGGTCAGCATCCTAAGTAACACTTCCGATACAACCATAGCCTCACCTCCCGGGTCGCACGCGCGTGCGGCTCCGGAGGCCCCCCAAACCCTAGGCCCAGCCCCTCCTCAGTTCCACTCCCCAGGCCGCTACTGCCGGCGGCGGCGGCCGCATCCGGCCGACAAAGGCGGCGGGTGCTGGCTGAGCCCCTTGACGGCACCCCTTCACGCGGAGCGGGACGTCCCCGGGCAACCATGGTGGTGGGGTGGCCGGTGGAGCGATTCGTGGTGACGGTCACCGAAGCACAGCGGGGAGTGCAGCACGGCAGGACGGTGGAGCCGATGAGGTGCGCTGCAGGGTGGTGGTCGAGGATGTTGCGCCAGCACTGCTTACGGTGGCGGCGCGTGCTCAGCCATGGAGGCGGCAGCGCCATGGAGACCCTGCCAGGAAGGGCCCTGGCAGGCAGCGGGCGGCCTGCTGCCTCCGTGTGAGGGGCGCTCGGTGCTGCCTCGGGAGAGCTGGCGCGGGGGTGTGCTTAGAGGTGCGGGTCAGATCGGATCTGGTGGCAGTCCCTGGTGTGGGTGAATGCCGATGAGGCTGATCTGGCGCTTGCACAGCATGGCTGGTTGCGGTTGCTCTTCGTCCGTGTTGTTGTTGTTTGTCTTGGTTGCGCTCTTTCGGCAGTGCGGGTGGGGGAGATCCATTGCTGCGCGACTTCGACGAGGGATTGCTGCGGCGGCGGCGGTGTGAGACATCTTGGATAGTGCTGCCCGAAACCATGGGAGGAGTGAAGTGTGCGCCATTACGGATGAAAATCTTGTTCGGTTTTGGCCGGACCGGCGGCGATGGCACCTGTGGGTGTGGTTCCCCTCCCTGGAGGCGTCGTCGCGTGTGTCACCAGTTCCCTCCCTTGCTTGGTGTTGGCGGTTGTCTTCGGGTGAAAGCCTTGATTCAGTGATGGATCGGTACGATGGCGGCGTCTTCGGCATCGTTCCTCTCTTGGGAGCATCGTGACGGGGGACATGGAGTTCCTATGGTGTGCTCCTCCGGTGTTCGCCGCTGCCCTAATCGTTCTTCTCTGGCGCTATGTACGGTCGTCGCTGGTGCTTCCGAGACGGTGCCTTCCTCGGGTCGGATCGAGTCCTGCCATCCTCTTGCCACCTCCTTTAGGCATCAAGGGGGGATGGTGCGTCGACAAGAGAAGCTTTTGGGAGTAGTTCTTCTTCGGAGGTGACCGGCATCGACCAAGACGCGGCGAGGTTTTTGGTTTTGGGTTGGCTCTTTTGTGTTGTTGTCGTGTTGCCGTGGGTGGCTGTCCTTTGGACTAGCTTGGTGTGGAGTTGTGCTACACTTGTTGTTCGCAGCGAGTGGTAGTCGTCTTGTACTTTCAATTCTTTTCTTCTATAAAGCTACGGTACGCAATTTGCGTACTCTCGAAAAAAAAGGAACTCATGGTCAGCTGGCCCGCCATCACAATCCTTGTCGGCTGGCCCACCATCACAACCCTTGTCGGCTGTCCCTTTCAGACCTCCGGACCAAACTAGACACGTACGCGGGCCTAGCTGACACCACCGGACCAACCCGTCCGGAGCCAAAGTCTGCCGACTGGTGGGTCCGCCATTCCTGTAGCATGCGGGGCCACGCACGCGGGCGCAATGAAAGCTATCACATGACGGTGGCCCCGTGCGAACCCATGGTCCACCCGTCATGGATCGCTGAGGCAGGCCGCCCGGGTGCACGCCGTCAGGGCAGATCGGATGGTGCGGAGGGCAGCCTGCTGCAAAATGAGGTCATGGAGGGCGCTCTTTGCTGGAATTTTGTCTATTTTATGCCAGCCCAATAGCAGTTTCAGAATCCTAATAAATCCTAGAGGCGCACGCAGCCCGTTCATGCAAGGCAAGAGGTGGAACCAAAGTTTAGTCCCACATTGCTAGTTTGGTGGGAGTTGGACCTCCTTATTAGGGAGGTTGTTTCCCCAAATGTATGAGCATGAGAACAAGAGGGACATTCACGCGCGCTCCTCTTCTGCCGCACTCCAAGCCACGCCTCATCGACATGCCGTGGGTTGCGGAAATGAGCCGAGCCGATGTCTAAATTTTTGCCACGCATGACTGGTATACGAAAGGTCACACAGAAGTTGAAAAGATTTTGCTATAGTGGACACTGAACATGAGCCGCAAATCCCTTCGGTTGCTGCCTGTTTTGCTTCATCTCCCTCTCTTTGTTTCACCTCCCGTGGCTGCCCGTTTGCCTACTTCTTTTGTGCCTATAAAATAGAGGCCGCTCCTCTCGAGAGAGACACACCAGAACTTCCTCTTCCTCTCGCCACCGAGTTCCAATCTCTGAGCTGCTCCTGCGATCTTCCCCATCCCAGCTTCACTACAAAAAAATACACTTCTGTGATGATACGTGCTTGTCATAGTAGGTCGCGTTTTTTGTCATGCATGTACATCCATGACAAATTTATGACAGAATCAAGATAGTCATACCTGTGCTGTCGTAGAAGTGTTCCATGAAATTACCAAAATTATCATCACGGAAGTGTCCACTTCCATGACGATAAATCGCGCGTCACAGAAGTGCTTTCGTCAAGGGTGACCGACACGTGGCATCCACCGTAATGGAACGCCATTAAGCTATCGGGTCGGATTTTGGATCCAATAACCCGTTAACAGCCACGACCAATGCCGATTTTCCACGTGTAAAATTCTCATTGGCTGACGGATCCACGTGTCAGCTCCACGTTGGCACAAGTGTCACTCATCCAACGGTCGAGATGGGCCTATGATATGTTGACACGTGGACCGGCCGACAAAGTTTAAATGGGCCGGCCCAACCGAAGGCCCATAAGATTTAGCGGACCATAATGGGCCGGCCCAGCTAAAGGCCCACAAAATTTAGTGGACCATAATGGGCCGGCCCAGCTAAAGGCCCACAAGATTTTGTGGACCACAATGGGCCAGCCCAGCTAAAGGCCCATAAGATTCTGCAGACCATAATGGGCCGACCCAGCTAAAGGCCCAACATTATCTGTCAAATCGGCCAGTCAACGGCCTGGTCTAAACTTGTCATCAATGCGGCCCATGGTCACTTCTGGCCCGTTAACAGTCCGCTAAGTAATTGGGCCGAATTACGGCCCAGTGTATTTCTGGCCTATTAAAGGTCCGGCTTCATTTGGGCCCATTTACAGGCCATCAAAACTTTCGGCCCATAAACGACCGTGAAGGATTTGGGTCATATTCGGCCATGTCTGTCATTCGGCCTGTTAGAGGCCCACTATAGATTTGGCCCACTTTCGGCCTGTTGTCATTTTTGGCCCGTTAATGCCGGACGTAAACCATGGGCCATATGTGGCCCAACGTCATATCGGGCCCATTAACGCCCATATAAAAATGACGATAATCTATCCCGACTGAAGTTCCGGCCTGTTAAAGGCCCGTGTATTAGGTCAGCGCATTTACGGCCCGTCCGAATTTCAGCCTGTCAAATATCCGCATCGTAAATGGGCCACCATTTCGGCCTGTTAAGTCCAGTGGGTTATTTGGCACAATCAGGGCCCAATCTCACTTTCGGTCTATTAAAGGCCCATGTTTTATATGGGCTCGACATATTTACACCTGTAAATGGCCTACTTTTACTCAGGGCGCAAATTATGTTTAGGCCTGTTAAAGGCCCACTACGGGCACGGGCCTACCAGAAAAATTTGAAAGCTTATGCTAATATAAGCCTAGATATTTTTAGTGGGCTACATGCCAATTTTGGCCCGTAATCGTTTTTAGCCCAATTGGAATGGGCCCGACGAATGTTGGCATGTTGGGCTCCTACGAAGCTTTCATCCGAATACATTACTAAGATAAACCTACACTATACAAAAATAGCGTCATAATTACTACAGCCTGTGGCAGCATCATAAATGTTGTATCACAACAAAATAAATTCCAATCATACAACAAAAGGCCTGTTGGCATAAAGTTTATAGTCCTTCCAGATAAAAGCACCATCAGATGTATAGAAGCACAGATCATTTGACCTGAGTGCTAATGTTTCAGGCTGTAGAATCTGATGGAGCAGCACGATCTCCACATTTTCCGCCATTGCTCTTCAACAACGAAGTGAATGTCTGATAGTCTAGTTTCAAAACCATTCATATCTTGACGGCATTTCTCAACCACTATTCTTGTTTCCGAAACAACGTCCATTAGGGATTGGACTTGTGTCTGGAGCACAGATATATCACTCTGTCTAGCAGGAAGATGTTGTTTAGTAGGTGATTTGGACGAGGTTACCTTGACAACCAACCCAGAATTACGTAGGAAGGTGCTTTTTGCACTGTTAGTGGAGAGATACTGACACACTACAGCAAGAGGTGACATTGTGCCTGTAGTAGCCTCGTCACCTTCAGGTGGTTGTGGCTGTTCAATCATTTATTCCATTGCTTCCTGAAAGTTTGAACTTGTAGATTAGTGTACCAGTGAGTTACAAATGAGACAAAAACAAACAAAGTAGGTTAAACATTTATACATAACTTATTTTGGTGAACTACTGTAAAACATTAGCATGTATTGTAGTGCCAACTACATAATAAAATCACTTTCGGAACATATGTCCATGTAGCATGCCTACTATATTGTCTATTTCCTCACATTTGTTGACATCTAAGGATAAAGAGACATGGTTTAAAGTAGGATGAACATAGTATGACATCATTCATATCATGGGCAAACATATATAAAACAAACATGCTATTTTATCATTGTCTGCGCACATGAACATAACAACTAGATTACAGATCAAGACCAAAAGAATATCCTTCATCTCTTTTAAACCATGTAAGGTGAAATGATACGTTAAGACAACTGTGTATAAAAGTGAACAGAGTAACTGACATTGGCTGCAAACCAAGTAGTTAAATGAACACATCACAGTACCAATCAGTTCAAGGCAGGAGGAGTAAGGACTTACAATAGCGGCTTGAACTAGTGTGCTCATGCCCTTCATCTTGCTGGTGTGGCAATCCTTGAAGATTTGCACTGCATTCGGTTCAAGTTCTTTTTGGTCCGCCCGGGCTTTCCGCTGTATTTGGAACAAGTCAATATAGATACGATAATATGGCACAAAAAAAGAAGGAAGTAGCAGCTATTTACAAGAGCCTCGCAGTGTGCAATATAGCTACGAGATCCTGTTGTCTGTTGGAATTTCACTTTAGAACGGTTGGTTTTGTTCTTCAAACAGTTAGCCTAGAAGAAGATACACTTGTAAGGCACATACATAAATACAAGTTCAATATGTGGTCTGATCAAATACATATAGCCTACCTGATACTTTGGATCAGACCAGTGTTTAACGAGGGCTATCCAATCTTCATATGTAATATATTCCACTGGAGATGTTTGGGCGATTTCATTGTTAGCCTTGCCTTCAAAGTGAGATTTTCGAAGGTGGTACCGATACTGTCGCAGAGCAGACTGAAAAACATGAGTGCATGCTTGTTTAGTTGCATCATCTTTCGGATCCAACTTGAACCTCATCTGTTGAAAAAGAATGCGAGTCTTATTAGGAGGAAGCTAGAAAGTATGGGACAGAGCAAGACAATATTAGTAATTGCGATGAATAACATTACTTGCAGATAAATGGTCAAGGAAGGTGTTAAACTGGGTATTGTCTTTCTCATTCCTGTACTGGATCCACGTTGGGAGGATATGCGCATGACACCTAACGGCAACGGCTGCCTCTGATACTAACTTGGCCGACTCTGTAGCATCACGTGGCCTTTTTAAACCTGCCTCAAAATGGATCTCCATTCTTCCTCCTTTAGATTTTGTTAATCTGTCAAGCATTATCCCTGATGTCTGTTTCCGCTTGTGCCGTGGTGCTAGTTCAACAACGAATATGGAAAGTGTTAGTGTACATCAAACTGTGAGAGTACATATAAAGGAGCATGCAACTGCAACTTGACTCGGTTAGGTACCGTCTTGGTGTTGATAATCATGAGGTTCATCTGATCTTGCCAAGTCCTGTTGTGTCAACAGTGCTTCGGAAGTAGTGTTAGGTGTGAAGGTAGCTTGGGAACTGGCCAGTTCTGGAGCAAACGAACGGGTAACTGGTTGAGATGCTAGTACAGTTGAAGCGGATGCTGCAGCTGGTGGAGCAGGTGATACTGTGTTTGTAGATTTAGCCGGTGGACTTGGACCTTCTACTGCACTATAAGTACCAGCAGAATCTCGATGGCAGATCCTTTTCTGTTTCACCCAACGAGTAACACCACTCCCTACTATATTATTTTCCTTGCTCTTTTTTTGACTTTGCCATGTCAAGCTATACCCACAACACAAAAGAATAAAATCACTCTTCAGAACTCATTGATGCATGCTACAGACAAGCAATACTTTGATGTAAGACAACCATATGAGGATGGAATATATAAGAAAAACAGGACGGCATGACATATTCACAGCTACGATGTGCAAACTAAGCAGAAGGATTTTCAAGAAAATAGAAGTAATGCAAGCTAGACACCATATGAAAGATGCAACCAATATTACTCTGCCAAGTTAAAAGTGTCTTGTCATAGGTGGCAATTCGAAAAATTAGAAGCAGTACAATGTAGAAATCAATGCAAGATGCAACCACTATCAAAGTGCCATGTTAAAAGCGTCCAATCATGAGTTACTGATGCGGGATACACAACAGCAGTACTTTGATGTAAGAACATGGTATGATAGATAGATGTCGTGTATTCTAGACACAGAAAGCCATGTCATATGCACATGTATAACATATAAATTCAGCAGGTGTAATTTAATCAAAATAGAAGAAATACAGGCTAGACAACATATGCAACACGAAACCAATTATCACACTGTCAACTTAGAGCAAGCACCTGAGATGGTGGAGTGCGGGAGATGAACTCATCATGTAGACTTGGGACTTCAACTTCATTAGCAGTAGTAGTGGCAAATATATAGAGTCTCTGTTTGCATCGGTGCGGAGTACCACCAACATCCCCTAACTTACTCTTTTCCTTCCTATTTTCTGATATTGCCTTATGAAGTCAAAACCACAAGAATATGAATAAAATTAGCTCTGCATAACTGGTTGATGCATGATACAGACGAACACTACTTTGATGTAAGGCAAGCGCAGGAGGATGGAATATATACAAAAAAAGACATCGTTTCATATTCACACGTACGATAGGAGGATGGAATATGTATGAAAAAACAGTAAGTAGAAGGCATTTCAACAAAATTAGAAGAAATGAAAGCTAGGCACCATATGAACATGCAACCAATATCACTCTATCAGGTAAAAAGTGTCTCGTCGTAAGTGCCATTTCAAGAAATTAGAAGCAGTACAAGCTAGAAGACAATGCAAGATGCAACCTACATCACAGTCCCAAGTTAAATGTGTCTTATGGGTAAGTGATCGTTGCAGGTATAAGTTGTAAGCTACGCAGATGCAATTGAACATAACCAGAAGCAATACAAACTAGACATCATACGGAAAACGCAACCACATATAACAGTTCCAAGTAAGAGCAAGCACCTGTGATGGTGGAGTAGGGGAGATGTGCTCATCGTGTACACGTATGTTCTATAAATAGGAACACGTGTCATATTCACACGCATTATGTCTAAAGTAAGCAGATGCAATTCAAGTTAGAAGCAATACAAGCTAGACATCATACGCAACATGCAACCACATATAATAGTTTCAAGTTAGAGCAAGCACTTGTGATGGTGGAGTAGGGGAGATGTGCTCATCATCTACACAGCTATGTTGACTGTCCAGCCTTGTGTTATCTTGCGAATCTTGTTGGGAGGATGGCGGAGTAGAATCTGTAGAGACCCCCTGTTTGAGTTGCTCCAAAGGACCACCATCATCCACTGCCAGACTAATTTCCTTCAGCTGTAATGATTTTGCATTGTGAAGTCAAACCGATAAGAAAAAGGAATAAAATTCGCTCTTCATAACTCATTCATGCATGATACTGACGAACACTACTCGGATGAAAGGTAAACACATGATGCGAGGATGGAATATGTATGAAAAACAGGATGGTGTGACATATTCACACCTATGATGTGGTAACTAAGTAGAAGGCATTTCAACAAATTAGAAGCACTGCAAGCTAGACACCATATGAAAGACGCAACCAATATCACTCTGCCAAGTTCAAACTGTATGGCGTTTCAACAAATTAGAAGCAATATATGCTAGAAATCATATGCAAGACACAACCAATATCATAGTGGCGACTTAAAGGTGCCTTATCATAAGTGACTGACCCGGGATATGCAAGAATAGTAGTCTGATGTAGAAACAGGAACACATGTCATATTCACAGGCATTATGTGTAAAGTAAGCAGATGCAATTCAACAAAGTCAGAAGCAATACAAGCTAGACATCATACGCAACATGGAACCACATATAATAGTGCCAAGTTAGAGCAAGCACCTGTGATGGTGGAGTAGGGGAGATGTGCTCATCATCTACACAGCTACGTTGACTGTCTAGCCTTGCGTTGTCTTGCGAATCTTGTTGGGAGGATGGCAGAGTAGAATCTGTAGAGAACCTCCATTTCAGTTGCTCGGAAGGACCACCATCATCCAATGCCTTGCCAATTTCCTTCAGCTTTATTGATTTTGCATTGTGAGGTCATACCGACAAGAAAAAGGAATATCATTCGCTCTTCAAAACTCATTCATGCATGATACTGATGAACACTACTATGATGAAAGGCAAAGTCATGATACGAGGATGGAATATGTATGAAAAAATGGACGGCTTGACATATTCACACCTATGATGTGGTAACTAAGAAGAAGGCACTTCAACAAATTAGAAACACTGCAAGACACCATATGGAAGGTGCAATCAATATCACTCTGCCAAGTTAAAACTGTCTCGTCATAGGTGGCGTTCATCAAACTAGAAGCAATACATGCTAGAAATCATATTCAAGACGCAAACCAATATCACACTGCCAACTTAAAGGTGTCCCATCATAAGTGACTGATACAGGATACACAAGAAGAGTAGTTTCATGTAAGAACATGGTGTGATAGACAGATATAGTATGTACCAAAAACAGGAAATCGTGTCATATTCACATGTATTATGTGTAAGCTAAGCAGATGCAATTTACACTAATTTGGAGCAATACGAGCTAGACACCATATGCAACATGCAACCAGATATGACACTGCCAAGTTAGAGCAAGCACCTTGGATGGTGGAGTAGGGGAGCGGAGACTTGGACCATGTAATGCACTATCAGTACAAGGAGAATCGGTACAGATGCTCCGTTTACGTTGCTGCAGAGGACCACCATCATCGCCTTCCTTACTCTTTTCCTTCCTCTTTCTTGATTTTGCCTTGTCAAGTCAAACCCACAAGAAAAAGGAATAAAATTTGCTCTTCAGAACTTATTGATGCATGATACTGACGAACACTACTTTCATGTAAGGCAGCCGCATGATAGGAGGATGGAATATGTATGAAAAACAGGACGGCGTGACATATTGACATGTATGATGTATAAAGTGTAAACTAAGCACAAGGTGCTTGAACTTGTTAGAATCGATGCAAGCTAGAAACCATATGAAAGATGAAACCAACATTACTCTGCCAAATTAGAAGGGCGCCCTAACAAATGTATTTGACCAAATTAGAAGCAATACATGGCAACAGGCTAGAAATAATATGCAATATGCAACGAATAAAGGCGACTCATCGTAAGTAATTGATGTAGGATACATAAGAGAGGTAGTTTCATGTAAGAACAAGGTTCACACATAGATGTAGTGTGTACCAAAAATAGGAAGGCATGTCATATTCATAGGTATAGTGTGTAAACTAAGCAGATGCAATTTACCCTAATTAGAAGCATTACAAGCTAGACACCGTATGCAACATGCAACCACATATCACACTACGAAGTTGGAGCAAGCACCTGTGATGGTGGTGTAGTGGAAGTGATGTCTTCATGTACAGAGCAACGTTTAATATCTTCATTTAGGCTTGCTGTTTCTTGAGAATCATGTGGAGAGGATGAAATTGCATTCTTTATAAGAATATTGCGTCTCATATTAACCCACGCGCGTGACTGTCTCATCATAAGCGATAGACGCAGGATACACAAGAACAATAGTTTGATGTAAGAACATGGTGTGATAGGCAGATGTAGTATGTACCAAAAATAGGAAGGCGTGTCATATTCACATGTATAATGTGTAAGCTAAGGAGATGCAATTTAACAAATTAGGAGCATTGATGAGGGATACACAAGAGAAGTAGTTTGATGTAAGAACATGGTTAATAGAAAGACGTAGTATGTACCAAAAACAGGAAGGCATGTCATATTCACAGGTATAATGTGTTAACTAAGCAGATGCAATTTACCCTAATTAGAAGCATTACAAGGTAGACACCATATGCAACATGCAACCACATATCACACTGCCAAGTAAGAGCAAGCACCTGCGATGGTGGTGTGGGGGAATTGCGGTGATCAACTAGAGAGCTACCTTGACTATCTTCATTTAGCCTCGCTGTTTCTTGAGAATCATGTGGGGAGGATGACATTGCACTCTTTAAACGAGTAGGGCGTCTCACAATAACCGACTCGGGTGACTGTCTCATCCTAAGTGATTGACGAGGGATACAAAAGAGCATTAGTTTTATGTACGAACATGGTTAATAGACATATGTAGTATGTATCAAAAACAGGAAGGCATGTCATTATCAAAGGTATAATGTGTAAAGTAAGCAGATGCAATTTAACCAAATTGGAAGCAATACAAGCTAGACACCATATGCAACATGCAACCACATTTGACAGCGCGAAGTTAAAGCAAGCACCTGGGATGGTTGTGTGTGGCAATTGAGATCATCAACTGCAGAGCTACGTTTACTGTCTCCAACTACTGACACTGCACCCATTAGAGCGCTGAAACGCTTACTGCTTATCTTCGAATTACACTGGAGTGACTTATGTATTTTCTTTTCTGCATTCATCAACACTGCGTTCAGAGTCTGAAATACCCATGCATAAAAAAACAATAGTGTGAGTATGGGTGAAGTGTGTGCACAATTAGTACAGTGTAAAAGGTAGCAGATAGCAGGTCGGTGAGAAATAAATGATGGGAGACATATGATAGCTCTACAACATGCATGGCACACTCAATTACTACAGGATTCTATGAAAATAATAGTCGACTCTAAGCAAATAGGTCAGTCCATTTTTTCTGCACCGTCCGATGTACAAAGAACGGGGAGATCGCCTTCATCTACCTCCAGCCAGCCAGTGTTGATGATCTTCCTCGAAACGCCAGCGACCACCGGCCCAGTATTCCTCCCCTGCCTGCGCCCTCCCCTCGACCTCACCGCAACGCCGTGCTTGGCACCGCCCCCCCCGGCCATCCATTCAAGCCCCACCAACCTCCAGATCGGGCGCAAGCAGCTCCTGTGCCCCACACCCCTATGATAGACACTGATGCGCCGCTTCCCCGGGGAATAGGCGGACTAGGTGCTCCGCGCGCCTAAGTGGGTGCTGCTTCTTTTAACTGCGGTTCGACTAGCCCTGAATTGAAATCCAGGCGGGCTACTGACCTCTAGCAAAGGTGAAATAGTAAAAGGGAGGAAACCTTGTGTATTTAGTATCACAAAGAAGATGCAGTAAGAAGCGCTCAACTAGTTTCTTTCGTGGGATGAATACGGTGTGAGCGGAGACGTAAGATTTGCACGAATAAGGGAAGAGGAGTACCTCTTTCTGCTGGCAGTGCTATGTCCTCCTTCTGTTTTTCTGACGATCTTGTTGTTCGCCGGAAACCAGAAGTTGTGGAGGACGGTGCAGCCTTGGACGAACCCATGGCCAAGTTGTTGAGTGTGGTGCGGTGGCCGTCTACCAGCGACGGGGAAGCAGATCCGAGGCGGCGAACGATGGCGTAGCGGGAACAACTCCGATGCGGTGGATGGTTGCGATAGTGGAGCCGCAGCAGTGAGGCGTAGGACGGCTTGGTCGGAGTGGTTCTGGTATGGCGCACGTCGGCGTCGGCGTCGTGGAGGTAGCTCTGCCTCGGCTTTAACTGCTAAGTCCTTGAGGGCGTTGCGGTTGCGGTTGCGTTCGACGACGATGTCGGGATACCGGCTCCGGCGTGATGGAGGAGGGCGGCGGTGGATTGGCCGCTACGGGGTGGAGGACGGAGAAGGTTGGGGTTTCGTGGCTGGTGGATAGGGCGTTTTCGCGCCCATGGAGTATGAATGGGGAAACAGAGGGAGGCGGGGAACTAAGGGGGAACAATGTTTTGGTTTGAGACGCGCTTGTTTGAAATTTGGGGAAAGTTACAAACTTTGCCCCCATCTAAAACTTCGGACATATTGCGGGTTGGGGGTAGGACAGTCATATCACGTGTCCCAAATGTGGGCGGGATAGATTTCGGCCGAGCGCATGGGTGTTAGGCGCCCATGGCGTATGAATGCTTCTCGGAGGCGGTTGAGACTGGCGTCTTCATGAAGTTACAAACCTACCCCAGTTTAGACCTTTGGACATCGGGCCGATAGGCTACACGGGCCAGAGTCAGGACAGTAATTTCCTACCACGAAACATTAGTCTCGCGCGGTTTCAGGTGACCAGAGGCCTATTTGGCGCTTCATTCAATATTTGGGAGCAGGAGCATTAACGTTTCCGGTTCTCTTGAATTGAACTTTCAGGATTTTTCAAACTTCACAAATCTTTACTCTTGAAAATCCTAAAGCTACGATTATATTGGAATGAAGGGGGTACATTTGAATATACATTGTACACGAGTATATATTAAAAAATATGCAACTTAACTCAGTTCATGCATGGTTCCAGATATAATCTCCTTGGTTCCCCCTTTTACATCTGATTTACAAATGCCATTATCTCGGGTTCAAATAGATGAATGCACTTTCTATGAATTCGAATCTTTGAAACCCCCTTTATATTGAATTCGACATGTATTCTATTTCGTAGCTAGCAATTTGGAATGTATTCATGCAAGTGACAAATGTATAAAGTGCTTCACACTAACAACATGGAATGCACTAATTAATGTTTATATATGAATTGCAAAAGCATCCATTGCCTGTATTTCAAACCGCTCTCACTTTATGGATCGATAATATGAAATAAACACATGCACATGCTAGAATTCAATAGAGTATGGGTGTCTGATAGACCGATTTTCGTCCATACACAATTTGCAAAATTCATGATCTCATCCAAAAATAATAATGCCATTTATATTTTAATTTAATGCGTAACCGCCTTTACATGTAGATGCACTATGCCCGCCCCGTTTCACAAACGCGTTATATATCTCTCTATCTAACGCATAAGTGCACACACTTTATATGCATCGGCATTTCTCTTTCACACATGCTCACAATCTCTCTCAGGGTGTTGAGGTGTCTCACGCACATGCTCTCTCTGTTTCTCTCTCTCTCTCTCTTTCTGACTACTATGTACCACTCTTTTTACTAATCTCACTTGGCAAACACTATTTCTCTCGCATGCATATATACACACACACGATCTCTACTAGCCCTCTATACGCACATATATGTGCATACGTGTCTCCCGCACGCATATTATCTTTAGGCCTCTCTCGCACACATTGCCCCCCCCCGACACACCTCTCTCTTAGTAGTTGGCAGATATGATTTCATCATATCATTCGGTACGATATCCCTGGCTGTTAGGCTGGATGGTAATACGAGGCAAAGTTTTACCCTAGTTCGGATTCGACCCTTGCAGTTGAAGAAAGAGTCTACTCCTGGTACTGTATATTAGTGATAGGGGTGTGTACAAAGTACACGTGAATACCAGGCATTGTGCGTGTGTGTATACTATCGACGAACTAGCCCCCAAGCTTGTATAACATACTAAGGTCCTAGGGTTACAAATCATATATAGTCGGCTTATCACCAGTGGGGATAGAGTCCTCCGCGACTCTTGTAGCTTCGTGTTGTACGGCGAGTCCTCCACATGGGTCTTCGTATAACACGTCTCATTCCAACCTACCCATGAGTCTTCAAGTTGACCCACCACAACTAGAAATGATGTGCCCACCACACCACACATGCAATCGGCCACTAAGAAAATAAGCATATACAATAGTACAACGGTATCTAGCTCACGATACATCTCCATATTTTGTTGATGACACTGACGGACTTTGCATTTGATGCGTGCTCCGTATTTTGTTGACGACACGTACGGTCATTGTATTTGAAGCGAAAGCACGATATGGTCACTAGACTTCAGAATAAGCTCATCGGTCACCACATACATTTTGTCGTGCTAACCAACATGTGGTTGGATGGTTAGGAGGACAGTGATTTCTCGAGCGCACCAAGGTTAAAGTCCCAGTGCTCGCATTTATCTTGTGTTAATTTCAGTATTTTCCGGCAATGCACGTTCAGTGGGAGGAGATGTTCCACTCGACTACGAGGCACCTACGGTGACTTCCTAAAATCTCAAGATCATATATGCTGGCCCACTCTCTCGAATGTGCTCATAGGGGTAGGGTTCGCGTGTGTGCGCTTATAGCGGTGAGTGCTTGCGTGTATATATGAGCCCGAAATACATGTCATGATTATACGGTCACTGGCTCACCCGTACAACTCTGTATTTTGTTGATGACACAATCAATTGACCAGTCAAACGTTCCACGCGGCGCAACTAGTGTTGCACCATCGGGGCACGTAACCGTGGGGCCCACCTGTCAGCCCATATATGAAAGAAAGAAATGGTAGTTTGAGTTTGTACTATGTTAATAAAATAGGAGTACATTTTAGGGTGATCATACGGCCACTGGTTCACCATACAGCTCCGTAATTTGTTGATAACATGATCAATTGACCAGTCAAACGATCCACATTCAGCAGCGCACATTACCATAGGGCCCACCCGTCAGCGCGTATATGAATGACATAAATGGTAATAAATTAGTGGTCAGTGGGTATTCGAAGTCATGAGACCTCTGGTTGGCCGGTTGGTTGGGGGGGTCGTTCATTGGGCGGTGGGGTGGGGATCGCCGGAGAAAAATCTTGGCGCGGGGGGGCGGGGGGGGCTGCTAGAGGGATGGCCGGTGCAGCGGCGGACCGGCGGTGGGGAGTGGTTTCGGGGAGGGCGGGCCGGCCGCGGGCGGCGGGGGCTGGCGGTTCGGCCGGTGGTGGCTGGAGGCTCAGGGGGCTGGAGTTTGATGATAAACTGGAGGCCCTTTATTTCGTATCCAACGGCTGGAAAATCTAATGACCAGAGATGAAAAGTCAGTCGACTGGCGTGTAGCCTCACCCCGCACGTACACATGCATGCACGCAAGACATGCACGCGTGCAGGCGTCAACACTGACACATACACATAATGTACACATGCACGCACGCAAGACACGCACGCATGCAGGCGTGCAACACTGACACATACACATAACGTACACACGCATGCATGCTGGCATGCAACACCGACACGTACACATGCACTCACAAACACACGCACATACGCACCCATGCATGCAACACTGAAACGTACCCTTGCACGCACGCAACACTCGCACGCGTGCATGCACACAGCACACGATGCAAGACACACGCTCAATCTACACGTGCATGCACCCTTTGTTGAGGACATGGATTGTTACGGGTATTAATCAATCTTATTTGTGATAAGCAGAACAGTGATGTTTGCAGCGGTCTTTATGAATCACAACGTATTGAATGGGCTATCAACATAGTAGGCTTATCTACATGAAAAAAGATGACGTCACACTCAATGAACAATCATCAGTTTATGAAATGCCTGCTTCTGACCGCCCTGGCCCACCAAAGGTTCCCATGCTGTGCGCTGCCTGCGTTGGGTCACTGACATGCAGGCCATGCACCCAAAGAGCCCACACGTCAGTGGAAGAACGGTGCAGTGTCCTAGGTCAGAGTCGAGGGCGCCACTCGCTGCACTCTCGGCTGAACACGCCTCCGTGCCGCATTCAAACGCCTCCATGAAACCCGCCCGTGTGGAAGCCGAGAAACCCACTCTGGACACACGTCCGTTCATGACCGGGCCGGCGTTAAATGCAACGCCGGCTGAGCTCCTCCCGTCCGCCGTCTATTTAATCTCCTATTTAAACGAGGCCAAACGCCGGCCAAGAATCACACACCTCCGCCGCTCCCCTATCTCCTCCACCATTTTGTCCACTCTTACAATGGATTACGAAGAGTAGTTATTCCGCATCCAAGCCGGCTGGGTAGCCCGCCGGATACGAGCTATGCAGCTCACTGATCCACCTCCCTCCCCTCGCCCAACGGAGCCAGTAGCCGCCCCAAGCTGGCGCACGCTTCAGCAACTCGCCGCTCCAGGCCAGCTCGACGAGGAGCGGCGCACGGGCGTCGTTGCTGCCGTCCACGCCGCCGCCTCGTACCGTGTCTCCCATTTCTGTGGCCGAGACTCCCATGCCGGCGGCCGCGCCATGCAAGCAGCGACAGAAGCCGGGTGCGCGTAGAGCGACGAGTCAGTGGCCAGCGCCTCCGCGTCTGCCGCCATCATCGAGGAGAAGTAGAACACGGGAGGCTGCCGCCGCTTGGGTCCCATGAAGGCCACCGCGGAGGCAACGCCGGTGTACACAGCAGGTGTCTTGCTAGATCCTTTTGTTGCGAGGACCTTCGTCGACCACGCATGGGCTCCACGAAAGAGGGGAATGTTAGGATGAACTCGAGCCGGTGCCGGCCATGGCGAAGTAGTGGCCGGTGATGAACTCGAATCGGTGCCGCCATCATCATCTTCGGCACCAGCCAATGATATCAGTTGGGCAGTGGGGAAGAGAGCCATCCTTTGCGCTGAAGCATATACCTCCGGGGCTCCAGGCAGTCCGGTGATCGTGCTGCCGGACATGAGGAACACAAATAGATCGGCGGGCGACCATTTAGGCCATGTATTATATACCTGTGCTGTCCAGAACTAGCACCGTGTAGTTCATTTGAATGTAATGAAATCCGTCATGTTTGTATGAAAATCCGGTACTTTATATGATTTCCGTCGTTGTTTATATGAAATATCAGTTTGTCTACGTGTTTGCGTGAATTTCGTCTGGTTGGATGGTGTAATTTGCGGGTCGTCGGTCGGTCTGCGGGCAGCTTGAGCGGCATTGTGGGACAAAAAACACAGCTCGTGCGAGCTCATCTCCAACGTGCGCGCTGGAGGATGCATGACAGCATGAGCACCCGAGCCATTCCTCGTTAATCGGTGGCAAAGGCAACGGTGGACAAAAGGGTCGCCAATATTTTGGTTACCCCGGGCAAGATCCAAACAGCCCCTCCCAACAGATTCAAATCCCTCGTTCGCCGTGGAATTTTGCCATGTGTTTTTTTCATGGACTAGCAAGATGCCCGTGCATTGCACGGGACATCAAGATGCATTTTTTTACAAACTCCCGCATGCATGCAAGGGATAATTAATGTCCTCCTTTGCTAGTACCACGAGGCAAACACCATTAATATTGCATCGATTAGTGTTAGTGGCCTTGTATATCTGCAAATTGTAATTTTGATAGTGGCCCCTTGTATATAAAAATGGAGGGAGAAAGATGAGAGATAAGGTGAGGAGGAGTGGGGCGTGGTGGTCACTGGTGGTCGGACTGGGCGGAGGTGGGGGGCATGCATGAAGAGAAGAGGTGCACGCGCGGCGCACGTACTCCCATCTCTTTCCCAACCACACTCGCGCAGGTACACGTTGGAGCTCATTTCTGTACAAAAAAGGCAGCCCACGTGGTAATTTGGCACGTGTACTGATTGTCCACTTGGTGGAGGGAGGATCGTCTACCACGGGTGAACAAACAAATTGTGACTTGACGTGTTATGTTAAAAAAAGAGGCAAACCATGTGGGGCCTACCTTAGAGGCAAGGCTCTATACACTAGAGTACTTTTGATGTGTCCCGTCAACTCGCGGAATGAGGAGAAGCTTGCTTAGTACGCCGTCTCCCCCGCCCACGGGTGCGGTGGCTCGCAGGATGAGGTGAAGCTTGCTTACGAGTAGTAGTAGTAGTAGTACTCCTACTACTGTACGCCTTACACCCGCTCCCTCGCCCACGCGCACGGTGGCTCGCAGCACGAGGAGAAAATTTTACTACTCCCTCTGTTTACTCCTCGTACCTACTATGTACCTTGGTTAGTACTCCCTCCATTTACTTATACAAGAGCACTATAAAAAATACATTTCGCATCTATACAAGGCCACAAATAGTAATCGAGACAAAAGTTACTACTCCCTGCTTTCCAGTTTATGGCTCAATTTCAAAATCTCTCCAACCAAGGTAGACGATGAGTGGTCGAATTAATTTCGTAGTTTGCACAAGTAATTAGTAAGCTCATTTTTCTCAAGAAGTTATGTTTACCGAGGCATTAATTAGAATGAATGCATGAATGACCACTAAATTTCCATGAACTTGTACATGCATTGGTTAGTTTCCTCTTGACACTGCTTGCGTCGGGTGATCTAACGCACCTCGAAATCCAACATGTAATGGTACTACTGATAGTATAGTAGAATTGATACTTATCAAATGGAAAAACATAGGTTTTTTAGATGACCCCTATAAACCCTAGTGGGTACGTACTCCGTAAAAACAGATTTTTCCAAAACTAAGTCGCTCCCTTTCATGAATTCTGTAGTATACTCCTCCGTCGACGCTCCCTTTCATGAATTATGTACTTCCTGTCGCCGACATGTGGGACATATAGCAACCGGGTCGACGTGTCAAGCACCAAATAACAATGCAGAACAGCAGGGGACGCACCCCACTCGTACCGGCCCAGTAGTAGTAATGAGCAATGAGACATCAAATCACAATGTCGTACCTTCCCAGACGGACGAAGCAACCATTATTTCACACTTCGGTTCGCCATCATCTCAAACCACGTAGTATTGCTTCTGCCTCAAGAGGGACACGCGCATCGCCTTGGTACATCATGACACGTGGGGCCGCATGACAGGCCATACTCCCCCGCCGATCGCTCGGTAAAATCACCTCATTTTTACTATACTTCCTCCGTATCGGTTTACTACATGGCATGCATGTCGTTCTAGGTTGAGAATTAACTAGCTATATATGTGATGAACAGTACTCTAGCCTTTTAAAAATGTATACTTTTGTACAGTGGTACTATCGATGGATTGCGCCATGAAACGTGTAATGAGGTTTCTCCAATTTACCGTACGAAGGATGAACCATGGCTCCTGCCAGGGTCAACATTGAAGGCTGGCCACCGGAGGGCAGTAGTCGATTCTTCTCGAGGTCGAAGGGGTTGCCTACAACGAGGCCTATCCGACCCAGGACTTCTTTGTTGTTCGTAAAGTCTACAGTAACGAATTTGACTAGGTTGCTCTCGAGGAAGTTCTTAAAATCCAGGCATTCAACGTCGGCATGGCATATGTGGTAGACCAAGCATAACTCATGCACGCAAACCTGGATCATGGCGGGCTTCTTCCTCCCTTCGTCCTTTATATCCTTCTCTCGTCCCAGGACTGTGGTGTACTCAACATCTAGCCCAGCGACCCACTCATCATGTGAGTTTTCAAACATGCGTCTGAAGCGAGAAAGGCATCATTTCACTGTCGTGGAAGAACGGGTGTAAATGACATCGAACTCATCGTCGGTGATGGTTCTAACCTTGCACTCACCGCCGATCATGGAGATTTGGGACGCCATGGATTTGGGAGGAGGGTTAGGATTAGTGGAACTGCCGTAATGTGAAAGGACGGGACGACTAGGAGCGAACCGCCATAGTATTAAAGGACGTGCGGGGACGAGTAGGAGTGAACTGCCAGCGTGCGAACGACGGGGTAGTGGCTTTCCATTCTCCCATGATACGGGCTTCCGAGAGCCCTTGGATCTGGATCGAACGGTTGCATGGCGTGATTCTAGACCTATGGGTGAATATCCTATCCTGGAGGGTTATTCTGCAAATTTTCAGCAACTTAGCATGCGATCGTTTGATCTTAGATCCAAGGGCTGCTAGCAGCCCGTATCATGGTCGCGCCTACCAGGACAGTCGTGTCGCTCACACGGTCGGGCCCTTGGAGATTTAACACGGTGCGTTAGGCTATCTAATGTTGGCATGTCATACATAGTCATCACTTAGTCACTCATACTACAACAAGGTTAGCTATAAGGTTGGCTATAAGTGTAATTTTTTTACTTCTCTCTATCTCTTTCTTCGTACTCCAATGAAATGGTGCTTAGATGAGGTGCTAAGGGCATTAAATGGCTTAGCAATCAAGTCCCCAATGCATAGGTGCTTATCAGTAGTTTTTTGTTCCTAAGTTTGCTTCATTTAATTAGCTATAGACTCAAAATTGTCTTTTCACCTAGGTACACGCGCTTAGCACTGTTTCTTCCTTGGGTCACCAAACTTGCCACATCAGACTTTATGCCAATGTGGCAAGCTTAGCACCTGTAGGAGCAAGTAAGTAGTACTACAATAGTGGGCTATAAGCCCGCTTTACATGGAATTTTTGCATGTGTGGAGGAAAGAGGCAAGGAAAAAGTGGAGAAGTGGGCTCTCATGCAAGAGCCAACCTCAGCTACATGGTGGAGCATTGGGAGAGGCACCTGTATGGAGGTGGTCAGGAATCGGGAGACTCACGCCGGTCGTAGCACCATAGTTAAAATGAAAATGGCAAGTCAAATCACGGGGCCCCACCTGTCCAGCAATAACTCGCTGTCAAATCACACAGCCCTACGTTTGCAGCAGCCTACTCCCTCGTCTTCTCGCGTCTCTGTCGAACCGACTAGGCGGAATTGCCCCGCCTACCGCATAGGAAAAGCCCCGCCCTCGACTTTTAAATACAACTACATCCGCTTAAGAATCCAATGATATAGTAGTACTTTTTGTGACATAGTAACTCATATTTAGTTAGTCAAATGGATGACCTAGAACTACGTGCACGCCCTATAAACCAAGACGCCTAAAAATAAAAAACCAAGATGGAGAGGGTAGTTCAGCACGTATCTTTTTACATCAATATAGCCAGGATTCACCAAGGAGCAAAACCAAGTGGTAGGCTGCTCCTGTCGTGTTGGCGTAGCAACTCAAGCAGGGTCAATCCGCACATGAAATGGCGACACACTTAACAGGACCCCTTTGGCCGACATGTGGCTCATCCACCATCTTGTTCCATGTGCGATGCACCAAATTACAGTTCGGAGCAACGGTTGGAACTAGAGGCACCCCTGTCGTAATGCCGCAGTAGTAGAAAATGAGCGACGAGGGCTCAAATCACAAAGCCCCACCTTTCCTGCATTAAGCTGGACGGACGAAGCAACCATCATTTCACTCTAGGGCGCAAGAGCATAAAGAAAAGAAAAAACAATGATGCATGCGGCAGCTACCTAGGGCACCCTAGGGTAGGGGTCTCCACTACATATCCTTTTTTTAAAGCGCCTCCACTACAAATCGGCTTCTCCCTCGTCCTCTTGAAGAAAACCGATGATGAGTGCGGCGGTAGGGTTTGTAGGAGTACTATGGCGTGTGGGGCCACGTCATAGTAAACGGGTTCAAGTCGACGCATGTGTGGGCCGCTTGGTTTTACGGGAATGAGGCAGCATTTTAGGTTCGGGGACCAGTGGAGATATAGTACGTACAAAAAAATGTGGACGTAGGTTCGACCGAAAGGCAATGATGCATTGAACGCATGAGATTTTGAAACCAAAGTTTGAATAAATACACACTATAGCATGTAAAGCTTTGAGTCATATATGCATGATGTAGATGTTCGTTTAGTTCTTATAGTTCATCTCATTCAAAATCAATTAGTTTTATAAAAATGTCAAGATTCATGGGGTTGTGCATTGTAAAGCATAAAGTAAAAACGAATAATGGCAATTCATTTAGAAAAAAAAACAATTTTGATACAGAAGATTCTAGAACAAAGAAGAAGTGCTTGTGTTTTGAGGTTTGTGCATTATGCTTAAGTTCAACCATGGAGTCTTCTAAATTGTACATGTGGCAGATCTGGTGGAATGTTGATGATATCCAACGGCCAGTAGTGCTCCGATTCGCCATCTCTGCACTGTCAGATTAGCTTCATCCAGCGACCATCTTTCAAAGTTATTGGCACACTATATAGTGCTTGTGCCATTGTTGCATGTTTTGGAAAAAAACTACTAGTGGGTTGTACTATCTATTTAGGAGTATATAAAAATCAAGTTGGTGATGATGGTGTGTCTGCCATCCTGCAATATAAGCCGTCCGATTTATATTTGACGGATAGGAGGGGAAAATGGAAATTTTGTAAAAAGATACCCACGCCCACTCAACATTTGCAAATAAGTCCTTCCCTCGTTCATCATTTTCTCCCACAAGATAAGCTACTCACACAAATGCATCTTCATGTTCCGTGCAACGCATGGGCATCTTGCTAGTCTATTTAGGAATAGAAGATGTATACATGGAAGTTGTAGGGAAAGAGATGACATGGAGCATCTCAATTCCTATGAGTAGGGATTGGAAAAGAGATGTCATTTGGTTCACATCATAGGAACTTTTCTATTGAATCTAGAGATGACATGTATCTCAATTCCTATGAGGAGGGATTAGAAAAGATATGTAATTTGGTTCAGATCATAGGAACTTTTCTATTGAATATACGCTAATGTTTATTTTCCTTTGAAATTAAGGGAGTATAGGAATCCATTCATTTGAACCAAGTGGCTGTAAAGCTATAGAAATGATATCATGTTTATTTCCTTTGAAATGTGGAGTATATGAATCTATTCCTATGAACCAATTGGCTCTAAAGGAAAAAAATCCTATAAAAATCATATCATATAGAGTTCCTATGATATTCCTCGACACCAAAGGATGATTGAAACTGATGCGGGTGATACCATGGTCTTATTTTGTAGACTCCTCCCCCATCTTTATAGTTACCTCTCGAAGATGAATGAAATGATATATACAGGGTATTCTACATGTGCAATTTGGTACACGAAAACTCGGTAAAAGTTTGTGAGGTTCGAATTTTCAATAAAGCTATATGCACTGCATTTTGGAACAGAGGGAGCATACGGCAGTTGTTAACACTCACGTGGAAGATTTGTGTGTAGGAGGAGTGTCTGTTCTATTAAATGACATGGCAAAACTGACACTATCCGGTGCCAATCTAACGATTCTTACGGCGTTCGTCAGGAAAAGGCTTGTGGCGAATGTTTGTCGGATAATGATTTACAGACACATGCATTGCATTGATACGTGCCCCCCTCCCTCTCACGCACAAGCACCCTCACGAGTCACGACTCTCGTGAGTCCTCTCGCAGACTCGCACGTCGCACCCACCGTCTATCTGCAGGTAGACATCACGCACATATGTGCTCTTCACACCCTACCCTCAAAACTTCTAAAAACAAAAGACGTCGCGCACATTTTATTTTAGCTCACACGTCACACACTTATATTATTACTCTTGCGGTGAACGTTCTTTGGGCATAGTATATTGTACTCTCACGAAGAGAAGCGATGCACGCACGCACTAGTTCTCTCACAACCACTCACTGGCACGTAGGAGCGCATTTTTTGAAGCTGGTACAACAAAATCACTCCACTATATATATAAGCAGGAGCCTTAGCGCTTGCTTTACTAGGGTTCCTCTCCTTCACTCTCTCATGCTCTCCAGATCTAAGCAAGACATCGGTGGCCACACTCTCTCGTAGCTCATGGCTGGTCAAAAATCCAGCCAGACAACTCGACCGGGGCAGGGGTGTAGGTGCATCGTTCACGCTGTTGTCGGCGGCGAGGGAGGAGACCAACGGCTGCCCGCGTGTCCTGATCGACGGCCGTGCCGTTCTCTCCGAGAGAGCGCCGACTCGGGAGTGCCTCCGACCCCTTCTTCCTCCCTGTGGTATTGTGGCCAAGATGCAGCCTCCCGACGCCCTCTTTGCCACATGCCGACGACCCTCAGGTATATATTCCTTCGAAACCTGCCTTGCTCTACTGCCCCAGCTCCCTTCGTGTGGATCTTTTTCTACTTCCGTCTGCTGTTCCAAAGCCACCTAGACTTTTACTATTATTAGAGGTAAAGCTAGTTCATACAGTCGACTCTAAGAGTTGGTTCAAACAGGGAAGAAAGTGGAAAAGTTGTAGCATGAATCTAGGACTTGGTTCTAAGAGGAAATGGGGGAAAGTAGTCGATACTGGCTACCCAACTGATCTCTTGGTTGAGAAGACGAAGAAAGCATGATGGATGGCGAAGGGTGGGGGCAAGTGGACCTATCTCTTGGTTGAAAAAGGAAAGAAAGTGACGAGTGTTGGGGGACAACGCAAATGAGAATGAGCAGGTCTAGATTTCCTGTGCTCACATGGGAAAATGTCGCCGAGGAGATAAAAAATGGGACAAATGCAGACATGCTGCCTGAGTGTTTGCCGCTCTCGGCAGCCACATCTGCCTCACCACTTTATGCCCCTACTGTCCCTACGCCCATATCGCTACCGTTAATGTAAAATCACATGAAGCATTAAGCAATGCCACCTAATGTCACTATAAGTAATGGTCTAGTGCCGTCGATAAATTGAAGCAATGCCACCACCATTTTATGAAATGCTTCCGTCTTGCTTTATTTCCCATGAATTGTGTTTTTGCAGTTACACTTAACTCTCACACCGCTAACATTGCTTCATCCCAGTGGAACTGCACAAATTTGATTGCACATTTACTGACCATGTGCTACTCTCATGACAGTAATACTAATGCTATTGTTCTGCATGTTAATCTAGTGGCATTCTTGATGTGATGTGATGCTACTTACTTAAGGACTCTTCATACTATCAATCTAGTGCCAATTATAACACAATAGATGCTGCTGTTAATCATACGCCACTGCAAATATCTGTCACTGTTTAAATAACCGTATTTCATATTTGTGCAAACACGGATGTCCGTCTCCATATCGTTTCGGGATGTCTATCTCCATATCGTTTCTATCCACGCAATCAAAAGCACACACCTCAGTGTTAGTACAACTGCGCAAAATGAGATGGCTATCCTACATTGCCGTCGTCTAACCTCCAGTCTTCAAGGTATTCCTACATTGGTAGTAACTAAGGTAGAATGACCAACGAAATCTAAAAGAAGCTGATTCATACGTTTTACTTCCTGATTGCAGTGCAGGGACGAGCAAAAACAACTGCATCCTAGTCCGGAATGCACTTTCTACCAGTTCATCCATGGACCGAGGACTAGCTGGCATGGCTGCATGGTGGTTTTTTGGACAGGTGCGTGGACAAGAGGCATTGTGGTCTGCTTATTTCTACAAATAGCGGTGCTTAAATTTAGTGGAATGCACAAGAATTTCACCTGGTCAGTACACTACATGGTTCAGTTCAGCATTCCAGCTGAGACCACAATAATAATTGGTTATTCTGGAATGAGAGAACCTAACCCTGGATGGTGGCAACAAGAAAAAACCAGAGTGAACTCCAGGAAATTTAAGCCTGTCGAGAGGCCCTTTGCTCAGAGAAGCCTTGCTTGTTTTTTCCTGATTTGTAAACCTTCTCACAACTTTGTGTTTTGCTGTGAACTAGTATGTGTTTGTTATGTTCCATGAATCATTGAGATGTATAAAATTGCTTAACTTATGCTTTTCAAGTTTTTTGAAGACGAGTTAATGTGAGTGTTCCACATGAGCGTTGGACTAGCGTGTGAATGTTTGGAATTTACATTGTGGCCTTAGTTAACTGCATGAACCACTTTAACAAGATACATAGTTTCTTATATGTCAGACAGCAGATTGTTGATTGTTAGCTGGTCGATAGCCTAGTGTTGAAGCGAGCTAAGCCAATGTGCTGTGTTTTGCACAACTGCTTACAAGTGGGGTAGCACCAATAGTGTTTACGAGTACTTATGTATATGTCGGTCCACAGTTCTCGAACGAGTGCTCTATTTCATCAAAACACACACTGCTTGTATGATAAACCGTGACAACTTATGTCTTACCATGCCATATTCATGAAAAAACTAGTGAGGACGCATCTGTTTTGGCAACAATTAAGATGGTTCTCACATGATTCACGGGCACACAAAAGTAGCAGCAGTTCCCATAGACGGATTCAATCAGAGTACTAGCCCCGGAGGGGTCGATAACAGGCAAGGTTCGGATAATTAGACACAATCCAAACTACTATTAAACACTAGATGGGGCAACTATTTCATGCCTCGATCTAATTTAGGCTAGACACAAGACGGACCTTGCCATGAACATCATCGAGGACGTTCCACAGTAGCTCAATCCTGTGAACCTTCATGAAGACAACCTTGTAGCCTTGCCACTGATAAACTTGTTTGTGGAGGCATGCCACATCATCTTCCTACGTAAGCTTGACAAGAACAGTATGCCTCACAAACGAAGGAGTAGCTTTGAACTTCTTGTGCTTCAGTACACCCAGGACAACACACCTGACAACAGTGAGGCTGGAATACAACTTTTCATTGGTATAACCGCAAATGGCTTCCTGGATCCAATAGCCTAAGAACTTTGTTTTCCCAGTGCGTATATTCAGGTCATCCGCCTCATAGCGAGTGCCATGTACAACCACACAATCCTTGTCTGCATCAGGGTTCTAATTGAAACAGAAACAAATTCTGAATTACTTTTTCAGTATAAGAAACACAAGTTATTTAAACCACTATGTATAACATGGCATCGAAGCTAATAAAATTTTGCATTATTAATCACCACATACTTAGATGAAAAACCACAATCGAGATCGGCAAAGAAGAAAATCACCTTGGGTAGCTCAGCGGGGGGGGGACACATCCTCGAAGGGGGAAAACTGCTCCTGCAGTGCAACGGGGGTTGTAACCTCAAACGGGGTGTTAACCATCTCAGTAGTGGCCGTGAGCGTATCTGGGGTCGGCTCGGTGGCTGCCTACATATTCTTGGAGCTCTCTATCTCGTGGGGATCAGCCTCCCGCGTCTGCTCCAATATCGGCAGACCTTTGCCTGGTTCTCCTTGGTCCATCACGAAACTGACGAATACTAGGAGACCACTGAAAGGAAAACACAATCGCGATGACAATGAAACAAAAAAGAGAGTGAGGATCGGTTACTGCTTTACAAAAGTTCTTTTTTTCTCTGAACGAAAATATACCAACATCACGGATCCGCTTACCTTCCCTTCGTTGGGAGAGAAGAACAGTGGCAGATGCGAGTGTTGCCTTTCTTGAAGGCGGTGAGGGAGAAGGGGATTCAGCGAAGAGTGAAATGATGGTTGCTTCATCCGTCCAACTTAGACTGCGGGGGTGGGGCTTTGTGATACGCTGGCTTGTTACTGCCGCGCTACGACCGGGGTGATTCTCCGCCTGCATACTGCCTTCTAATTTGGTGGATGGCATTTGGGCCCGTGCGCTGCATGGCACGCATGTCGGTGAACAAAAGTATAACACATTCAGTAGAGGGAGACGTTTCAATGACCTAGGAGGAGCCAGAAGCGGTAGAGTGTCTCCACTATACTAGTAGTAATTGTTTTTCTGGGTAGCTGTAGAGTGTCTCCACTGTAATAGTAGTAATTGTTTCTCTAGGCCCAAGACAAAACAGCCCATCCACACTAGTAAATAGTAAAATCAATTCGAAAGCCCTATATTTACTGAATGAGAGGCGCTACCCACACCCAGCACACCGCCCCCCAAAACAACCTGGGTGCTCTTCTTCCTCCTCACTCCAACCCACCTCACGTCAGCTTGCTCCACTCGTACCCCCAAATTCCTCACCTCACTCCTACAGAAAACCCCAGCTCCCCTTATTCCTCACTACTATAGAAAAAACCTCAGCTCCCCTTCTTCTTTACCCGCACTACAACTGGGCTCGTCATTCGTTACACTGCTCAAATCCGTGAGCACGACACGACGCCCTCGAGGAAAATGGAGTCGGCTGACCCCAGCGCCAGGAAGATGAGGCTCCCGCCAGCAGCGACGCCTGTTTTAGATCCCACACCCGGCAGCGTGGGGAGAAGCGGCGACCCCGCCCCCACCGGATCCCAGGAACCCGTAGAATCTCGGGTGGACCGCATCAGCGATCTCCCGGACGCTGTCCTTGGGGAGATCATCTATCTTTTCCCCACCAAGGATTGCTGCCGCACCCAAGTCCTCTCAATCAGTGGTGCCCTCTATGGCGTGCCGTTCCCCTTAATCTCGACGGTCGTAGCTATCTCTCTTCAATGATTTTGAAATCCCTGGAGCCATCATCTCCTCCCACCAGGGCTCCGTTCAAAGCCTCTGCATCCCGTCATGCTACCTGAGCAAGCATACCATGCCCTGCATGGTGGTCGCCTGACTGAAATCCCCTGAATTCACAGAACTACAGCTGCTTGAGTTCCACTATTCCCCTGGAAATCACATACCACATACCGAACACCATGAACTTGTGCCCTCAGCACCGATGTCCATCTCGCAGTTTTCCTCCTTTCTCCACACCGCCACCTTTGCGCTGTGCTACCTACCAGACAATCTGGTACAAAACCTTCGACTCCCATTTCTCAAGAAACTTTCACTTTTGCGGGTTCGTATATCGGAGGCCTCATTGCACAGCATCATCCACTCCAGTTGCCCTGCCCTGGAGTGCTTGGTGCTTGTTTTCACAGTTAGAATCGGTTGTCTCCAAATAAAGTCGCCTAACCTTGTAAGAATTGGAATTTCTTTTGACGGAAGGCAGCTCATCATCCAAGATGCCCCTTCACTTCAAAGGTTGATCCTTGATTCTAGTTATTCACCGTTGCAAATAACCGTCCTCTCCGCGCCTAAACTGGAGACCTTGGGTGTAATACATGATCTTTGTGCTCATTTCAATATGGTGTTTGGCTCCACAGTTCTTCAGGTACTTTATATTATCATCTACACTTGTAACCATAAGCTGCATTTAAAATTTCTACCCATAAGTTATATATCATCTTGGAGTACACATTTTGTACTAATATTATGTTCTATGCTCAATGAAGAGTTTCTTCATGGATGGTCTATCAATGGTGCTGGATTCTGTGAAGATCTTATATATCCAAATGATTAGTTTTGATCTGAACAAGATTATTGGCTTGCTGCAATGCTTTCCATGTCTGGAGAAGTTGTATATAAAGGTGATAATTTCACGCACATTGGAAGCCAGCATATAGTGTACTAGAATTAACCGTTCAGCTATTGCTCTTTCGACACTCTTTTTTTAGACCTTAACTATTTTCAATCTTCATGTCTATTTAGGCAACAGGACGGGGTAAGAAAGTTATAACCAATCGGTGGATTCGTAAGCATCGGGATTTTCTCACTTGTCATGAGATTCGATTGAAGACAATAACGCTAGAATGATATGTAGCCAACCGTGCAAACAGTATATTTGTCACATTCTTCCTGCTGAATGCGAGGTTACTATTGTCCATCAGGCTTAAGTTTATCAGCAGCATGGTTTTGACGGATGGGTATGTCGAAGAGCAAAAAAAGGAGTTTCCGGTGGGCAAAAGAGCATCTAAACGTGCCGGGCTTCTATTTACAACATATTGTGGTCATAATCCAGTAAATTTTACGACCTAGGATGTTCATTCTATGGACCTGACCGATCCATTTGACTGTGACTGCCAAAAACAGTGCTGGAGTTAGATGTTGTTACCCTTTTCAACCTGAGTTTTTTTGTAAACCTGATGAACAATTAACCCTCGTGCTTTTGTATAGTTTGTAAGCTGGAGTTAGATGTTCGTGCCCTTTTCAACTCGGCTGCGAATGTCATATTTTCTTTGAAACAAGGCATGGCTTGCCATTCGTTTAATTTAGAGTGAAATATTGTAACAAATACCAACCAAGGGAAATAACATCACTCTCGCCGGCTGCTTGAGCTCACTATGCATTACAGAAGCCAAGTGATTAGCCCCCACCTGCACCCACAAACTTATTTCGAACTAGCACATCAAATGGGCTGTAAATTTTCATAGGATAGGCTGCATGACCGTGACAGATTTGGATTCTAACATTTGGGACCCATGAGGAAATAGCCTAGCCAGTCAACAAATGATTCTGCCTACCAGCCGTTGGATTGACATCCAACATCTGTCGTGTATCTTCTATCTCTTGTCTTCATCCTCCTGCCGCCCAAACCGAACCACCCCGTCGGCTCTGCCTGCTCCCGCATCCCATGGCTGGCTGCGCCTTCGCCGCCCTACCGTACGTACCCTGCAACGTTGGCCAGTCCCTCCCTCTATTACCCCACACGTCCTGTTATTCTCTGGCGTCGTCAGCCCCAACATGCACTCGCACCCGAACCAGTCAACCCTCGTAATCCCCTCCGCCTGCGACTGGACCGGCGCATCTTCCATGGCTCATGTTCGTTCCGTCCGAGGCCTCACCGTCGTCCTCCACCTTGCGGCCTTGGTTCGCTCACCGTGCGCAGTGCGCCACCCTCTTGCGTTGTCAACGTCATCAACAACCGAGAGGAACAAGGAGATGACTGTACATGGAGAGGATGACAGTAGGGACCCACCAGCATCATGGCACTACGCAAGCAAGTGCCTCTATATTACAAGCCCAAAAATATGTTTCCTCCTAATGGTTGGACATCTGGGGCTCACGCCATTGTCAATGTAGTCAATAAACAAGAGAATTACACTACTAGCAGCTGACACCAGGGACCCAGCAGGTCGCACAGTTTTTTTTGAGGAACAAGCAGTTGTTATTTATACTAGTTTTAGCGACGGATCAGGGTAACAACGGGGCTGTGCGGGGACCATGGCCCGTCTAGCCAGGGTTTTATTTATGTTTACCACATCATGAGCCCAGTTGTGTTTTTTTCTTGCTGAAAATGGCTAGCCCAGTTCTATTTTTTTAAAAGAAATACCCAAACAAGGCCTACTTGCTTTATCGGCCCTGTTGGGCTGCAAATCTTTCAAGACGAGGAGAGTTTCATTCGGTTTTCCCAGAAATGAGCTCTACATTTTTAAAACACATCAAACCGGGAATTAGTTTCAAATTTTTTCATTACAAGATTTTAAATTCCATTGATTTTTATGCGTGGACAATTATTTGGATTTTATATTTATATAAATTATTTTTCAAAATAGTTTGAATGTGAATCGATATTTCTGGATTAAAAACAGTTGAACGCACCGAAATATGCAAAATTTCATATACTTTTTAACCGTGGCCACAATATGGGGTGTAATGCTAACAAAAATAAGATGGGCTCCAAAAAAATTCTGAAGAATTAGCAAATGGGTTGTACATTATTAGAAATAATGGCAGATGGGTTGTGTGCTATTTTCCACAGATTTGAGGCTGACTTGTGCGCCTACTACAGGTTGACTGGTATGCTTTCATAAAAAAAAAGGTTGACGCACACGCAACACCTTGTCAACTTAGTCAATACACGAGAGCAGTGACTATTGGATGTCCATCCAACGGCTGTCGTGCTTCTTCAATCTTTGCTCTTCATGCTCCAACCGCTCAAACAAGCGCCGGCGGGACTGCCCGCTCCCTCCTCCCCGTGGCCGGCTGTGCTGCCACACAGGCCTCACCACCCCACCGTACTCCCATCGCTGGCCTAGCCATCCCTCTACTGACCCACACCTGTTGTTATTCTCCGGCGATGACAGACGAACCAGTAAACCCTCGTACAGTCGTACTCCTCTCCGCGTGGGCTTCCACTGCCGCGTCTTCCCCGGCTCCGCGTCGTCCCCTTCCTAGGCCTCGCCGTCGTCCACCACCGTGGTGCTCTCGGCGTGGCGTGGTCAATGTGGTCAATGACCGACTTCCATCGGAAGAGTACTGTACTTGGAGAGGTTGACTGCTGGGTCCATGGCGGCCGCAAGGAAGTGCCTCCTTATTACACGCAAAATAATTATTCCTCCACCTGACAGCAGGGACCCACCAGACGGGCCACCGTATTTCGCGAAAAAAACGTTTTCCCCCTGACTGCTGGGACCCACCAGCTACACCGTCGCATGAAGGAAGTGCGTCCGGGCAAAAAAAACGATTCGCCCCTCATACGTCTCCAACGTATCTATAATTTTTGATTGTTCCATGCTATTATATTACCCCTTTTGGATGTTTATGGGCTTTATTTTATACATTTATATCATTTTTGGGACTAACCTACTAATCGGAGGCCCAGCCCATATTGCTGTTTTTTTGCCTATTTCAGTATTTCGAAGAAAAGGAATATCAAACGGAGTCCAAATGGAATGAAACCTTCAGGAGCGTGATTTTTGGAACGAACAAGATCCAGAGAGCTTGGAGTGCAAGTCAAGAAGCTCCCGAGGATCCCACGAGATAGGGGGCCGCTCCACCCCCCTATAGGGTGTGCCCCCCTGTCTCGTGGGCCCCTCGGGCGGCCACCGACGTACTTCTTCCTCCTATATATACCTACATACACCGAAAACACCCAGGAGCACCACTAAACACAATTTCCACCGCCGTAACTTTCTGTATCTGTGAGATCCCATCTTGGAGCCTTCGCCGGCACTCTGCCGGAGGGGGAATCGACCACTGAGGGCTTCTACATCAACATCCTTGCCCCTCCTATGAGTTGTGAGTAGTTTACCACACACCTACGGGTCCATAGTTATTAGCTCAATGGCTTCTTCTCTCTTTTTGGATCTCAATACAATGTTCTCCCCCTCTCTTGTGGAGATCTATTTGATGTAATCTCTTTTTGCGGTGTGTTTGTCGAGATCCGATGAATTGTGGGTTTATGATCAGATTTATCTATGGATAATAATTGAATCTTCTCTGAATTCTTTTATGTATGATTGAGTTATCTTTGCAAGTCTCTTCGAATTATCAGTCTGGTTTGGCCTACTAGATTGATCTTTCTTGCCATGGGAGAAGTGCTTAGCTTTGGGTTCAATCTTGCGGTGTTCTTACCCAGTGACAGAAAGGGTTGCAAGACACGTATTGTATTGTTTCCATCGAGGATAACAAGATTGGGTGTATATCATATTGCATGAGTTTATCCCTCTACATCATGTCATCTTGCTTAATGCGTTACTCTATTCTTATGAACTTAATACTCTAGATGCAGGCAGGAGTCGGTCGATGTGTGGAGTAATAGTAGTAGATGCAGGCAGGAGTCGGTCTACTTGTTATGGACGTGATGCCTATATACATGATCATGCCTAGATAATCTCATAACTATGCTCTTTTTATCAATTGCTCGATAGTAATTTGTTCACCCACCGTAATACTTATGCTATCTTGAGAGAAGCCTCTAGTGAAACCTATGGCCCTCGGGTCTATCTCTTATCGTATTTGCTTTCAATCTAATTTTATTTGCATCTTTACTTTTTGCATCTATATTATGAAATACCAAAAATATATTTATCATATCACACTATCTCTATCAGATCTCACTTTCACAAGTGGCCGTGAAGGGATTGACAACCCCTTTATTGCGTTGGTTGCGAGTTCTCAGTTTGTTTGTGTAGGTGTGTGGGACTTTTGAGGAGCCTCCTACTGGATTGATACCTTGGTTCTCAAAACTGAGGGAAATACTTACGCTACACTTGCTGCATCACCCTCTCCTCTTCGGGGAAAACCAACGCTAGCTCAAGACGTAGCAAGAAGGATTTCTCGCTCCGTTACCGGGGAGGTCTTCGCTCAAGTCAAGAAATACCAAGTACCCTTCACAAACCCATCTCCCTCGCATTTACATTATTTGCCATTTGCCTCTCGTTTTCCTCTTCCCCACTTCACCTTTGCCGTTTTATTCGCCCTCTCTTTCCCAATCTCCTCCTCTCTTTTTACTTGCCGTTTCTCTGTTTGCTTGTGTGTTGGATTACTTGTTGCCATTGTGCAAGATAATACCAAATTGTGTGATTTATCAAATACCAATAATAATGATTTCCTTAGTACTCCGATTGCTCCTCTTAATGATGTTGAGTCTTGTGAAATCAATGCTGCTTTGCTGAATCTTGTTATGAAAGATCAATTCGCCGGCCTTCCTAGTGAAGATGCTGCTACCCATCTAAACAATTTTGTTGATTTGTGTGATATGCAAAAGAAGAAAGATATGGATAACAATACTTTCAAATTGAAGTTATTTCCGTTTTCACTTAGAGATCGTGCTAAAATTTGGTTTTCGTCTTTGCCTAAAAATAGTATTGATTCTTGGAACAAGTGCAAAGATGCTTTTATCTCTAAGTATTTTCCTCCCGCTAAGATCATCACTCTTAGGAACGATATTATGAATCTTAAACAACTTGATCACGAGCATGTTGCCCAATCTTGGGAAAGAATGAAATTGATGCTTCGCAATTGCCCTACTCATGGTTTGAATTTATGGATGATCATACAAAAATTTTATGCCGGTTTGAACTTTGCTTCTAGAAATCTCTTAGATTCGGCCGCGGGAGGCACCTTTATGGAAATCACATTAGGAGACGCTACAAAACTTCTTGATAATATTATGGCTAATTATTCTCAATGGCACACCGAAAGATCTTCTAGTAAAAAAGTGCATGCTATAGAAGAAATCAATGTTTTGAGTGGAAAGATGGATGAACTTATGAAGATGTTTGCTACTAAAAATACTCCTCTTGATCCTAATGATATGCCTTTGTCTTCCTTGATTGAGAATAATAATGAATCTATGGATGTGAATTTTGTTGGTAGGAATAGTTTTGGAAACAATGCTTATAGAGGAAATTTTAATGCTAGACCTTTCCCTAGTAATTCCTCTAATAATTATGGAAATTCCTACAATAATTCTTATGGTAATTTTAATAAGATGCCCTCTGATTTTGAGAATAGTGTGAAAGAATTTATGATTTCTCAAAAGAATTTTAATGCTTTGCTTGAAGAAAAATTGCTCAAAGTTGATGATTTGGCTAGGAACGTTGATAGACTTTCGCTTGATGTTGATTCTCTTAAACTTAGACCTTCTCCTCCTAAGCATGATATCAATGAGTCTCTCAAAGTAATGAGAATTTCCATTGACGAGTGCAAGGAAAGAACCGCTAGATTGCGTGCTAAGAAAGATAGCTTTATAAAAGCGTGTTCTTCTAGTTTCCGTGAAAATAATGATGAGGATCTTAAAGTTATTGATGCGTCTCCTATTAGATCTATGTTTTGCAATATGAATTTTGATGATTATGGGACTGATGATGAATCAACTTTGCCTAGAAGGCGTCCCAAGAATTCGGAGTCTTTAGATCTTAATGCTAAATTGGTAAAAGTGAGATTGGAGAATCCTCAACTTCTAATAATGTTGAACCTACTATCTCGGATTTCAAGGAATTTGACTATGATAATTGCTCTTTAAAAGGTTGTATTTCCTTGTTGCAATCCGTTGTTAATTGATGCCTTGATGCAATCTTATGATGAAAAACTTAATTTGGAAATTTCTATACCTAGAAAACTTAATGATGAGTGGGAACCTACTATAAAGATTAGAATTAAAGATTATGAGTGTTTTGCTTTGTGTGATTTGGGTGCTAGTGTTTCCACGATTCCGAAAACTTTATGTGATATTCTAGGTTTCCATGATCTTGAAGATTGCTCTTTAAATTTGCACCTTGCGGATTCCACCATTAAAAAGCCTATGGGAAGGATCAATGATGTTCTTATTGTTGAAAATAGAAATTTGGTGCCCGTAGATTTTATCGTTCTTGATATAGATTGCAATCTTTCTTGCCCTATTATTCTTGGTAGACCTTTCCTTAGAACGATTGGTGCGATTATCGATATGAAGGAAGGGAACATTAGATTCCAATTTCCCTTAAAGAAAGGCATGGAGCACTTTCCAAGAAAGAAAGTCAAATTACCTTATGAATCTATCATGCGTGCTACTTATGAATTTAGTGCCAAAGATGGCACTCGTTAGATCTATCTTCGCTTTTATGCCTAGCTAGGAGCGTTAAACGATAGCGCTAGTTGGGAGGCAACCCAATTTTATTTATGTTATTTGTTTTTGTTCCTGTTTAGTGTTAAATTTTGTTTCTACTTTCTGTTTAGATGTGTTTTTATCTTTTGTTTAGTGTTTGTGCCAAGTAGAACCTATAGGATAAACTATGATGATAATTGATTTGATTCTGCTGAAAAACAGAAACTGTGCGCTCACGAGAAAAAAATCAATAAATCACAGAAACGTGCTTTTGCATTGATTCTTTTTGCTGATGATCAATAAAAAATTGTACAGTACGTCCTATTTTGGTAGGATTTTAGAGTTCCATAAGTTTGCGTTAGTTACAGATTGCTACAGACTGTTCTGTTTTTGACAGATTCTGTTTTTCGTGTGTTGTTTGCTTATTTCAATGCATCTATGGCTAGTAAATTAGTTTATAAACCATAAGGAAGTTGGAATACAGTAGGTTTAACACAAAAATAAATAAAGAATGAGTTCATTGCAGTACCCTATGTGGTGGTTTTGTTTTCTTTCACTAACGGAGCTTATAAGATTTCCTGTTGAGTTTTGTGTTGTGAAGTTTTCAAGTTTTGGGTAAAGCTTTTATGGACTATGGAATAAAGGGTGGCAAGAGCCTAAGCTTGGGGATGCCCAAGGCACCCCAAGATATTCAAGAATAGCCAAAAGCCTAAGCTTGGGGATGCCCCGGGAAGGCATCCCCTCTTTCGTCTTCGTTCATTGGTAACTTTACTTGGAGCTATATTTTTATTCGCTACATGATATGTGTTTTGCTTGGAGCGTCGTGTATTATATTAGTCTTTGCTTTTTAGTTTACCACAATCATCCTTGCTGTACACACCTTTTGGGAGAAGCCTATTTGATTAGAATTTCTAGAATACTCTATGTGCTTCACTTATATTTTTTGAGCTTGATAGTTTTTGCTCTAGTGCTTCACTTATATCTTTTAGAGCACGGTGGTGTCTTAATTTTATAGAAATTGCTAGTCTCTCATGCTTCACTTATATTATTTTGAGAGTCTTTTAGAACAGCATGGTATTTCTATGGTTACAAAGTTGGTCCTAGAATGATGAGCATCCAAGTTGGGTATAATAAAAACTATCATAGAAAAAGAATTGGATGCTATGATCAACTTGATGCTTGATAATTGTTTTGAGATATAAAGGTAGTAATGTTAGGGTCATGCTAGTGGGTAATTATGAAATTGAGAAATACTTTTGTTGAAGTTGGCAAGTCCCGTAGCATGCACGTATGGTAAAAGTTGTGTGACAAATTTGTTGCATGAGGTGCTCTTTTGAGTGTCTTCCTTATGAGTGGCAGTCGGGGACGAGCGATGGAATTTTTTCCTACCAATCTATCCCTCTTGGGGCATGCGTAGTAGTACTTTGCTTCGAGGGCAAGTAGACTTTTGCAATAAGTATATGAGTTCTTTTTTGACTAATGCGAGTCCATGGACATATGCACACTTATCCTTCCACTTTGCTAGCTTTTCTTATTACCGCGCAACTCTCGCCGGTATTGAACCCTTTATTTACCTTCCTCAAAACAGCCACCATACCTACCTATTATGGCATTTCCATAGCCATTCCGAGATATATTGCCATGCAACTTTCCATCGTTCCGTTTATTATGACACGTTTCATCATTGTCATATTGCTCTTTGCATGATCATGTAGTTGACATCGTATTTGTGGCAAAGCCACCTTCATAATCTTCATACATGTTGCTCTTGATTAATTGCATATCTCGGTACACCGCCGGAGGCATTCACATAGAGTCATATCTTGTTCTAGCTTTGAGTTGTAGTTTTTGAGTTGTAAATCCATAAAAGTGTGATGATCTTCATTATTAGAGCATTGTCCTAGTGAGGAAAGGATGATGAAGACTATGATTCCCCCACAAGTCGGGATGAGGCTTCAGACTTTATAAAAATAAAAGAGGCCAAAGATGCCCACCAAAAAGAAAGAAAAAAAAAAGAAAAAGAAAGAAAAAAAGAGAAAAAGAAAAAAAAAAGAAAAAATATAAAAGAGAGAAAAAGAGAGAAGGGACAATTGCTACTATCTCTTTTTCCACACTTGTGCTTCAAAATAGCACCATGATCTTCATGATAGAGAGTCTCATATGTTGTCACTTTCATATACTAGTGGGAATTTTTCATTATAGAACTTGGCTTGTATATTCCAATGATGGGCTTCCTCAAAGTGCCCTAGGTCTTCATGAGCAAGCAAGTTGGATGCACACCCACTTAGTTTCTTTTGTTGAGCTTTCATATATTTATAGCTCTAGTGCATCCGTTGCATGGCAATCCCTACTCACTCACATTGATATCTATTGATGGGCATCTCCATAGCCCGTTGATACTCCTAGTTAATGTGAGACTATCTTCTCCCACTTTTTGTCCTCACAACCACCATTACCACCATAGTGCTATGTACATGGCTTGCGCTCACGTATTGCGTAAGAGTTGAAAAAGCTGAAGCGCGTTAAAAAGTATGAAACAATTGCTCGGCTCGTCATCGGGGTTGTGCATGGTGCGAGTATTTTGTGTAATGAAAATTAAACATGGCCTAACTATATGACTTTGTAGGGATAAGCTTTCTTTGGCTATGTTATTTTGATAGGACATGATTATTTGTTAGTATGCTTTGAAGCATTATTATTTTTATGTTTTATAAGCTTTTATCTTGAATCATTTGGATCTGAACATTCATGCCACATTAAAGAAAATTACATTATGAATTATGCTAGGTAGCATTCCACATCAAAAATTCTCTTTTTATCATTTACCTACTCGAGGACGAGCAGGAATTAAGCTTGGGGATGCTTGATACGTCTCCAACGTATCTATAATTTTTGATTGTTCCATGCTATTATATTACCCTTTTGGATGTTTATGGGCTTTATTTTATACATTTATATCATTTTTGGGACTAACCTACTAACCGGAGGCCCAGCCCATATTGCTGTTTTTTGCCTATTTCAGTATTTCGAAGAAAAGGAATATCAAACGGAGTCCAAACGGAATGAAACCTTCGGGAGCGTGATTTTTGGAACGAACAAGATCCGGAGAGCTTGGAGTGCAAGTCAAGAAGCTCCCGAGGACCCCACGAGATAGCCCCCCCTATAGGGCGCGCCCCCTGTCTTGTGGGCCCCTCGGGCGGCCACCGACGTACTTCTTCCTCCTATATATACCTACGTACCCCGAAAACATCCAGGAGCACCACGAAACACAATTTCCACCGCCGTAACCTTCTGTATCCGCGAGATCCCATCTTGGAGCCTTCGCCGGCACTCTGCCGGAGGGGGAATCGACCATGGAGGGCTTCTACATCAACATCCTTGCCCCTCCTATGAGTTGTGAGTAGTTTACCACAGACCTACGGGTCCATAGTTATTAGCTAGATGGCTTCTTCTCTCTTTTTGGATCTCAATACAATGTTCTCCCCCTCTCTTGTGGAGATCTATTCGATGTAATCTCTTTTTGCGGTGTGTTTGTCGAGATCCAATGAATTGTGGGTTTATGATCAGATTTATCTATGGATAATAATTGAATCTTCTCTGAATTCTTTTATGTATGATTGAGTTATCTTTGCAAGTCTCTTCGAATTATCAGTTTGGTTTGGCCTACTAGATTGATCTTTCTTGCCATGGGAGAAGTGCTTAGCTTTGGGTCCAATCTTGCGGTGTTCTTACCCAGTGACAGAAAGGGTTGCAAGACACATATTGTATTGTTGCCATCGAGGATAACAAGATGGGGTTTCTATCATATTTCATGAGTTTATCCCTCTACATCATGTCATCTTTCTTAATGCGTTACTCTGTTCTTATGAACTTAATACTCTAGATGCAGGCAGGAGTCGGTCGATGTGTGGAGTAATAGTAGTAGATGCAGGCAGGAGTCGGTCTACTTGTTATGGATGTGATGCGTATATACATGATCATGCCTAGATAATCTCATAACTATGCTCTTTTCTATCAATTGCTCGACAGTAATTTGTTCACCCACCGTAATACTTATGCTATCTTGAGAGAAGCCTCTAGTGAAACCTATGGCCCCCGGGTCTATCTCTTATCATATTTGCTTTCAATCTACTTTTATTTGCATCTTTAGTTTTTGCATCTATATTATCAAATACCAAAAATATATGTATCTTATCGCACTATCTCTATCAGATCTCACTTTCGCAAGTGGCCGTGAAGGGATTGACAACCCCTTTATTGCGTTGGTTGCGAGTTCTCAGCTTGTTTGTGTACGTGCGTGGGACTTTTGAGGATCCTCCTACTGGATTGATACCTTGGTTCTCAAAACTGAGGGAAATACTTACGCTACACTTGCTGCATCACCCTCTCCTCTTCGGGGAAAACCAACGCTAGCTCAAGACGTAGCAAGAAGGATTTCTCGCTCCGTTACCGGGGAGGTCTTCGCTCAAGTCAAGAAATACCAAGTACCCATCACAAACCCATCTCCCTCGCATTTACATTATTTGCCATTTGCCTCTCGTTTTCCTCTTCCCCACTTCACCTTTGTCGTTCTATTCGCCCTCTCTTTCCCAATCTCCTCCTCTCTTTTTGCTTGCCGTTTCTCTGTTTGCTTGTGTGTTGGATTACTTGTTGCCATTGCGCAAGATAATACCAAATTGTGTGATTTATCGAATACCAATAATAATGATTTCCTTAGTACTCCGATTGCTCCTCTTAATGATGTTGAGTCTTGTGAAATCAATGTTGCTTTGCTGAATCTTGTTATGAAAGATCAATTCGCCGGCCTTCCTAGTGAAGATGCCGCTACCCATCTAAACAATTTTGTTGATTTGTGTGATATGCAAAAGAAGAAAGATATGGATAACAATATTTTCAAATTGAAGTTATTTCCGTTTTCACTTAGAGATCGTGCTAAAATTTGGTTTTCGTCTTTGCCTAAAAATAGTATTGATTCTTGGAACAAGTGCAAATATGCTTTTATCTCTAAGTATTTTCCTCCCGCTAAGATCATCACTCTTAGGAACGATATTATGAATTTTAAACAACTTGACCATTTGCATGTTTCCCAATCTTAGGAAAGAATGAAATTGATGCTTCGCAATTGCCTTACTAATGGTTTGAATTTATGGATGATCATACAAAAAATTTATGTTGGTTTGAACTTTGCTTCTAGAAATCTCTTAGATTCGGCCGCGGGAGGCACCTTTATGGAAATCACATTAGGAGACCCTAAAAAACTTCTTGATAATATTATGGCTAATTATTCTCAATGGCACACCGAAAGATCTTCTAGTAAAAAAGTGCATGCTATAGAAGAAATCAATGTTTTGAGTGGAAAGATGGATGAACTTATGAAGATGTTTGCTACTAAAAATACTCCTCTTGATCCTAATGATATGCCTTTGTCTTCCTTGATTGAGAATAATAATGAATGTATGGATGTGAATTTTGTTGGTAGGAATAGTTTTGGAAACAATGCTTATAGAGGAAATTTCAATGCTAGACCATTCCCTAGTAATTCCTCTAATAATTATGGAAATTCCCACAATAATTCTTATGATAATTTTAATAAGATTCCCTCTGATTTTGATAATAGTGTGAAAGAATTTAAGATTTCTCAAAAGAATTTTAATGCTTTGCTTGAAGAAAAATTGCTCAAAGATGATGATTTGGCTAGGAACATTGATAGACCTTCGCTTGATGGTGTTTCTCTTAAACTTAGACCTTCTACTACTAAGCATGATATCAATGAGTCTCTCAAAGTAATGAGAATTTCCATTGACGAGTGCAAGGAAAGAACCGCTAGATTGCGCGCTAAGAAAGATTGCTTTATAAATGCGTGTTCTTTTAGTTTTCGTGAAAATAATGATGAGTATCTTAAAGTTATTGATGCGTATCCTATTAGATATGTGTTTTGCAATATGAATTTTGATGATTATGGGACTGATGATGAATCAACTTTGCCTAGAAGGCGTCCCAAGAATTCGGAGTCTTTAGATCTTAATGATAAAATTGGTAAAAGTGAGATTGGAGAATCCTCAACTTCTAATAATGTTGAACCTACTATCTCGGATTTCAAGGAATTTGACTATGATAATTGCTCTTTAGAAGGTTGTATTTCCTTGTTGCAATCAGTTGTTAATTCTCCTCATGCTTATAGTCAAAACAAAGCTTTTACCAAACATATTTTTGATGCCTTGATGCAATCTTATAATGAAAAACTTAATTTGTAAATTTCTATACCTAGAAAACTTAATGATGAGTGGGAACCTACTATAAATATTAGAATTAAAGATTATGAGTGTTTTGCTTTGTGTGATTTGGGTGCTAGTGTTTCCACGATTTCGAAAACTTTATGTGATATTCTAGGTTTCCATGATCTTGAGGATTGCTCTTTAAATTTGCACCTTGCGGATTCCACCATTAAAAAGCCTATGGGAAGGATCAATGATGTTATTATTGTTGCAAATATAAATTTGGTGCCCGTAGATTTTATCGTTCTTGATATAGATTGCAATCTTTCTTGCCCTATTATTCTTGGTAGACCTTTCCTTAGAACGATTGGTGCGATTATCGATATGAAGGAAGGGAACATTAGATTCCAATTTCCCTTAAAGAAAGGCATGGAGCACTTTCCAAGAAAGAAAGTCAAATTACCTTATGAATCTATCATGCGTGCTACTTATGAATTTAGTGCCAAAGATGGCACTCGTAAGATCTATCTTAGCTTTTATGCCTAGCTAGGGGCGTTAAACGATAGCGCTAGTTGGGAGAAACCCAATTTTCTTTATGTTATATGTTTTTGTTCCTTTTTAGTGTTAAATTTTGTTTCTACTTTCTGTTTAGATGTGTTTTTATCTTTTGTTTAGTGTTTGTGCCAAGTAGAACCTATAGGATAAACTATGATGATAGTTGATTTGATTCTGCTGAAAAACAGAAACTGTGCGCTCACGAGAAAAAAATCAATAAATCACAGAAACGTGCTTTTGCATTGATTATTTTTGCTGATGATCAATAAAAAAATTGTACAGTACGTCCTATTTTGGTAGGAATTTTAGAGTTCCATAAGTTTGCGTTAGTTACAGATTGCTACAGACTGTTCTGTTTTTGACAGATTCTGTTTTTCGTGTGTTGTTTGCTTATTTCAATGCATCTATGGCTAGTAAATTAGTTTATAAACCATAAGGAAGTTGGAATATAGTAGGTTTAACACCAAAATAAATAAATAATGAGTTCATTGCAGTACCCTATGTGGTGGTTTTGTTTTCTTTCACTAACGAAGCTTATAAGATTTCCTGTTGAGTTTTGTGTTGTGAAGTTTTCAAGTTTTGGGTAAAGCTTTTATGGACTATGGAATAAAGGGTGGCAAGAGCCTAAGCTTGGGGATGCCCAAGGAACCCCAAGATATTCAAGAATAGCCAAAAGCCTAAGCTTGGGGATGCCCCGGGAAGGCATCCCCTCTTTCGTCTTCGTTCATTGGTAACTTTACTTGGAGCTATATTTTTATTCGCGACATGATATGTGTTTTGCTTGGAGCGTCGTGTATTATATTAGTCTTTGCTTTTTAGTTTACCACAATCATCCTTGCTGCACACACCTTTTGGGAGAAGCCTAATTGATTAGAATTTGCTAGAATACTCTATGTGCTTCACTTATATTTTTTGAGCTTGATAGTTTTTGCTCTAGTGCTTCACTTATATCTTTTAGAGCACGGTGGTGTCTTCATTTTATAGAAATTGCTAGTCTCTCATGCTTCACTTATATTATTTTGAGAGTCTTTTAGAACAGCATGGTATTTTCTATGGTTACAAAGTTGGTCCTAGAATGATGAGCATCCAAGTTGTGTATAATAAAAATTATCATAGAAAAAGAATTGGATGCTATGATCAACTTGATGCTTGATAATTGTTTTGAGATATAAAGGTAGTAATGTTAGGGTCATGCTAGTGGGTAATTATGAAATTGAGAAATACTTTTGTTGAAGTTGGTGAGTCTCGTAGCATGTTCGTATGGTAAAAGTTGTGTGACAAATTTGTTGCATGAGGTGCTCTTTTGAGTGTCTTCCTTATAAGTGGCAGTCGGGGACGAGCGATGGAATTTTTTCCTACCCATCTATCCCTCTTGGGGCATGCGTAGTAGTACTTTGCTTCGAGGCCAAAGTAGACTTTTGCAATAAGTATATGAGTTCTTTTTTTTTACTAATGCGAGTCCATGGACATATGCACACTTATCCTTCCACTTTGCTAGCTTTTCTTATTACCGCGCAACTCTCGCCGGTATTGAACCCTTTATTTACCTTCCTCAAAACAGCCACCATACCTACATATTATGGCATTTCCATAGCCATTCCAAGATATATTGCCATGCAACTTTCCACAGTTCCGTTTATTATGACACGTTTCATCATTGTCATATTGCTCTTTGCATGATCATGTAGTTGACATCGTATTTGTGGCAAAGCCACCTTCATAATCTTCATACATGTCGCTCTTGATTCATTGCATATCCCAGTACACCGTCGGAGGCATTCACATAGAGTCATATCTTGTTCTAGGTGTGAGTTGTAGTTTTTGAGTTGTAAATCCATAAAAGTGTCATGATCTTCATTATTAGAGTATTGTCCTAGTGAGGAAAGGATGATGAAGACTATGATTCCCCCACAAGTCGGGATGAGACTTCGGACTTTATAAAAATAAAAGAGGCCAAAGATGCCCACCAAAAAGAAAGAAAAAAATAAAAAGAAAAAAGAAAGAAAAAAAGAGAAAAATGAAAAAAAGAAGAAGAAAAAATATATAAAGAGAGAAAAAGAGAGAAGGGACAATTGCTACTCTCTCTTTTTCCACACTTGTGCTTCAAAATAGAACCATGATCTTCATGATAGAGAGTCTCATATGTTGTCACTTTCATATACTAGTGGGAGTTTTTCACTATAGAACATGGCTTGTATATTCCAATGATGGGCTTCCTCAAAGTGCCCTAGGTCTTCATGAGCAAGCAAGTTGGATGCACACCCACTTAGTTTCTTTTGTTGAGCTTTCATATATTTATAGCTCTAGTGCATCCGTTGCATGGCAATCCCTACTCACTCACATTGATATCTATTGATGGGCATCTCCATAGCCCGTTGATACTCCTAGTTAATGTGAGACTATCTTCTCCAACTTTTTGTCCTCACAACCCCCACCATTCACCACCATAGTGCTATGTACATGGCTTGCGCTCATGTATTGCGTAAGAGTTGAAAAAGCTGAAGCGCGTTAAAAAGTATGAAACAATGGCTCGGCTCGTCATTGGGGATGCTTGATACGTCTCCAACGTATCTATAATTTTTTATTGTTCCATGCTATTATATTACCCCTTTTGGATGTTTATGGGCTTTATTTTATACATTTATATCATTTTTGGGACTAACCTACTAACCGGAGGCCCAGCCCATATTGTTGTTTTTTGCCTATTTCAGTATTTCGAAGAAAAGTAATATCAAACAGAGTCCAAACGGAATGAATCCTTCGGGACCATGATTTTTGGAACGAACAAGATCCGGAGAGCTTGGAGTGCAAGTCAAGAAGCTCCCGAAGACCCCACGAGATAGCCCCCCCCCTGTAGGGCGCGCCCCCTGTCTCATGGGCTCCTCGGGCGGCCACCGACGTACTTCTTCCTCCTATATATACCTACGTACCCCGAAAACATCTAGGAGAACCACGAAACACAATTTCCACCGCCGTAACCTTTTGTATCCGTGAGATCCCATCTTGGAGCCTTCGCCGGCACTCTGCCGGAGGGGGAATCGACCATAGTGGGCTTCTACATCAACATCCTTGCCCCTCCTATGAGTTGTGAGTAGTTTACCACAAACCTACGGGTCCATAGTTATTAGCTAGATGGCTTCTTCTCTCTTTTTGGATCTCAATACAATGTTCTCCCCCTCTCTTGTGGAGATCTATTCGATGTAATCTCTTTTTGCGGTGTGTTTGTCGAGATCCGATGAATTGTGGGTTTATGATCAGATTTATCTATGGATAATAATTGAATCTTCTCTGAATTCTTTTATGTATGATTGAGTTATCTTTGCAAGTCTCTTCGAATTATCAGTTTGGTTTGGCCTACTAGATTGATCTTTCTTGCCATGGGAGAAGTGCTTAGCTTTGGGTTCAATCTTGCGGTGTTCTTACCCAGTGACAGAAAGGGTTGCAAGACATGTATTGTATTGTTACCATCAAGGATAACAAGATGGGGTTTATATCATATTTCATGAGTTTATCCCTCTACATCATGTCATCTTGCTTAATGCATTACTCTATTCTTATGAACTTAATACTCTAGATGCAGGTAGGAGTCGGTCGATGTGTGGAGTAATAGTAGTAGATGCAGGCAGGAGTCGGTCTACTTGTTATGGACTTGATGCGTATATACATGATCATGCCTAGATAATCTCATAACTATGCTCTTTTCTATCAATTGCTCGACAGTAATTTGTTCACCCACCGTAATACTTATGCTATCTTGAGAGAAGCCTCTAGTGAAACCTATGGCCCCCGGGTCTATCTCTTATCATATTTGTTTTCAATCTACTTTTATTTGCATCTTTACTTTTTGCATCTATATTATAAAATACCAAAAATATATGTATCTTATCATACTATCTCTATCAGATCTCACTTTCGCAAGTGGCCGTGAAGGGATTGACAACCCCTTTATTGCGTTAGTTGCGAGTTCTCAGTTTGTTTGTGTAGGTGCGTGGGACTTTTGAGGATCCTCCTACTGGATTGATACCTTGGTTCTCAAAACTAAGGGAAATACTTACGCTACACTTGTTGCATCACCCTCTCCTCTTCGGGGAAAACCAATGCTAGCTCAAGACGTAGCAGCCCCCTGACTGCTGGGACCCACCAGCTACACCTTTGCACGCAAGGAAGTACGTCCGGGCAAAAAAATGATTTGCCCCCCTGACTGTTGGGACCCACCAGCTACATCTTCACACGCAAGGAATTGCCTGACAGTCGAGACCCACCTGGTCGAAGCGTACGTAGCATTGTCATTCTGGTCACGAACGTGTATGTACATACTGGTGGATGTAGATGCGCGCACGTGTCGTAGTAGAGGCGCGCAGTGTCATAGTAGAGGCGCGCACGTGTCGTAGTAGAGGCGCGCATGTAGCATGTACACGTACGTACAGCGGCCAGGGTGCAAGAAAGAAAATATGGCCACGTATGTGTACATGCGGGCGGGGTCTCGAACACCTACTCGCGCATACGTACGGCCAGGACTCGTGTACATGGCTGGGTCAGAACGGAGAAACAGCGTCGCCGTCGTGTTCATGGGGAGCCAAGCGGCTAGGTCGGAACGGAATGCGTCATCGTGTTCATCGGGAGGGCTTGGACGGAACATGCGATGGAAACAAGGCCTGGCGTACCGCAGAACGGAGGAAACGGCCTTGTGTTCGACCGGCCACGTTTGAAATGGGATCCTGTTCATCGGGAGGGGTGTGGTGTACCGCAAAACGGAGGAAACGAACGTCCTACGGTCGAAACGGGGGTCCTGTTGATCGGGAGGGGTGTGGCGTACCACAAAACGGACGAAACGGACTTGTGTTGGAGCTCTACGGTCGAAACAGGGGTCCTATTCATCGGGAGAGGTGTGGTGTACCGCAAAATGGGACTCCACGGGATACTGTTCATCTCCACCATCAACCTCCTCTAGCCTCCACGGGCTACTGTTCATCCACCATCGACCTCCTCCAGCCTCCACCTGTGACTGTTCATCCACGGGCTCCTGTTCATCCAGCCTCCACCGCGCGCTACTCCACCGGCTACTATTCAACCACCCCTCTCCACGGGCTCCTATTCAACCACCCCTCCACGGGCTATTGTTCATCCACCCCTCCACCATCTACTGTTCATCCAGCCCTCCACGGGGTCGTCCTATTCATCCAGCCCTCCACACCACGGGGTCCTGTTCATCCAGAGGCAACACCACCGCTCACTATTCATCCAACCCCCCCCCCCCGCGCGCAACGCTCACTGTTCATCCCAGAGGCAGCATCGATCGGCTTCAATTAGCAGCAGTAGCGAAGGAATCGCTCGATCGGGTTTAGTTAACAGCCATCGATCGATCGCTCGGGTTCAGTAACGCGTAGCCTGCAGTGCAATTTCTCGGGTTCAGTTAGAGCCCAATGCCTCGCACACACGCGCGTACGTGTATGAGAGAAACGTGCATCGCTTGGCCCCCGACCGCCCACCGTAACCGGGAACTCCCCAAAATTTTCCTCACCCTCGATTCTACCATGGTTTTTTCTGTCATGGACGGCCCAAAGAATGTCATGCAGCTGCCTCTCCGGACTGTCCAGGACGAAAAGCCCATTTTCTTTCATGATTTTTTGTCATAGAAGTAGGAGCCCACCACATCTATGATGATACTGGGTTTTGTCACAATTATCGTCATAGAAGTGTCATATGTATGACAGAAAAAAATTTAGTTCGGCCCAAAATGTTACGGATGTGTCTTTTTTTGTAGTGCTTGAAGTGTGTGCCGCAGGTCGGGACAATAGGCCTCTGAAACCCCACCTCTTTGAGTCATGTCCGGGAGAAGGGTGATAAGGTTTTTGGGGAGCGCTCTGCGCGACTACTGACTATTTCATCACGGACAATTCGGACGCCGACGACCACTTCCCCAACAATGACTTCTTCCTCGATGTCGACAACCTCTTCGACGACATGGCCGGCGAGGACGTCGACCCCAAGACCAGTGCTTCTGCCGTGATTCCGTACGTTCTCATACTCTCTCTATTTGAGATCCTGGCACAGTTTCTTGCTCTAGTGTCTGCACTAGATATGTTTTGTTCTAGTTCATATATGTAGATGTCATTTACCTTCTCTCTGTCAGATTGCATGACTTATTTTATCCCTGCTATAATAGTCATGTTTTATCTAGTATTTCTGTTAATGAACTCATTCGGTAAATTTCTCATATATCCACAATCCAAACACCTTATTATAGGCAATTTACCTCGAGTGGTTTTGCTGCTTCCATGAGACCTCCTATGTTTGAGGGTATCCACTATAAGAGGTGGCGCGTGAGAGCAGTCTTATGGTTTCAAACGATGAGTTGCTATGACGCCACTCTTGAAAAACCTTAAGGAGAGTATGATGCTAAACAAGGAACAAGCTTTTTAGAAAATGGATACCATGTTTAAGGCTGCTCTCTTGAGTGTTCTTAGTGAGAACATAGTTGATGCTTATGCGTCAATTGAGGATGGAAAAGATATGTGGGACACACTCGTGGCCAAGTTTGGGGTCTCAGATGCCGGCACTAAGCTATACATCATGGAGCAATTCTATGACTACAGGGTGACTGATGAGCGCTCCGTGGTTAAGCAAGTTCACGAGATACAGTAATTTGCTAGAGAACTTGAGCACTTAAATTGTATGTTACCAGACAACTTTGTTACCGGAGGCATCATCACTAAGCTTCGTCCTTCGTGGAGGAACTTTGGTACCTTACTGGAGCATAAGAGGTAGGAGTTTTTTGTTCCAGATCTCATTGGTACTCTTGATGTGGATGAGAAGGCGAGCAAAAGACACACGTGCTCGATGTATTGAGGGAGGATCTAGTGCCAATCTGGTGCAGAAGAAAAATTTCTAGCCCCACAAGTTAAAGAACAAGGGAAAGTTTGATGGTAAAGCAAAGTTTGATGGGAAGAACAAGGATGTACAGCACACCAACCTCAAGAAGAAGAATGACAAGAAGAAAGGTGTTTGTCATGTGTGCGGAGATCCTGGCATCAGGCTCCTAGTTGCCCTAATCGTTATGACAAGTGTCATCTTGGGAAAGGCGGCAAGACCCCTAATGTTGTCATTGGTGACACTGACATGAAGGATGCTGGGTATGGTATATTTCCCACTCTTCTTTCAGTATGTTATTCTCTTGATTGGTTAATTGACATGGGTGCTAATGTGCATGTATGTGGTAATATTTCCATGTTTTCGTCTTATGAGACCGCATGGACTTTCACCGTGCTGATGGGCAATGGTTCAAGTGCTTCTGTTCGTGGTGTTGGCACGGTCGATCTGAAGTTTACTTCGGGGAAGATCGTGCGGCTAAAGAATGTGCATTATGTCCCCTCCGTCAATAAAAATCTTTTTAGCGGATCTCTTCTGTGTAGAGATGGCTACAAGCTTGTCTTTGAGTCAAATAAATTTGTAATGTCCAAGTATGGAACTTTTGTTGTTAAAGGCTATGAGTCAGGAGCCTGTTTTGTTTATCCTTATCAGATGTTTGCAATAAAGTAGTTAATCATGTTTGCAACAATAGTGAATCAAATGTGTGGCATTCAAGTCTTTGTCATGTTAACTTTGGTTGCATGTCGCGACTAGCCAAATTAACTTAATCCCTAGTTTCACCATTGTCAAGGTATCGAAGTGTCAAGTTTGTGTGCAAGCTAAGCAACCTCGTAAGTCTCACACGACTGCGGAAACAAGAAATCTTGCACCACTAGAGCTCATACATTCAGATCTTTGTGAAATGAATGGTGTTTTGACAAAAGGTATAAAGAAGTATTTTATGATGTTATTTGATGACTCCACTAGATACTGCCATGTGTATCTTCTGAAATCTAGGGATGAGGTTTTGAACTATTTCTAGATCTATAAAGCTGAAGCGGAAAACCAACTTGATCGAAAGATCAAGAGGCTTAGGTCCGATTGTGGTGGAGAGTATTTCTCAAATGAATTTGACTCCTTTTGTGGGGAACATGGTATAATCCATGAGAGGACGCCTCCCTATTCACCTCTGTCGAATGGGGTAGCCGGAAAAAAGAATCATACTCTAACTGATTTGGTTAACGCCATGTTAGACACATCGGGGCTCTCCAAGGGATGGTGGGGGAGGCTATATTGACGGCATATCATGTCCTAAACCGAGTTCCCACAAAGAACAAAGAGATAACTCCATTCAAGGAATGTGAGAAGAAAAGGTTAAAGCTCTCTTATCTACGAACATGGGGTTGTTTGGCGAAAGTCAATGTGCCAATTCCAAATAAGCGCAAGCTGGGACCCAAAATGTGGATTGTGTTTTCCTGGGATATGCTTTTCATAGCATTGGCTATAGATTCGTGGTTGTAAAATTTGAGGTATCTGACATGCATGTCGGTACAATCATGGAGTCGAATGATGCAACTTTCTTTGAAGATATCTTTCCCATGAAGGATATGGTAAGCTCATCAAATCAGGAGATGCCTAGTTCCTCGAACCAGGAATTAGTTACATTTACTGAACCTACCATTTTGATGGAACACCTTGAAAATCCCGTGGAGGAGAAAAATGAAGTTTCTACTAGGATCAAGCTCCCAGTTCTATTTCAGAGGCCTATACATCGGAAGATGCTGACTACTGGAAGGAAGCGATCCGTAGTGAGATGAATTCCATCTTGGAAAATGAAACTTGAGAGATATCTGATCATCCCTATGGGTGCAAACTTATAGGGTGCAAATGGGTATTCAAGAAAAAGCTTAGCCGTGATGGTACTATTAAGAAGTACAAGGCATGGCTCGTGGTCAATGGTTATACCCAAAAGGAAGGTGAAGACTTCTTTGATACTTACTCACATGTGGCTCGACTGACCACTATTCGAGTACTACTTTCACGAGCTGCCTCACATGGTCTTCCCGTTCATCAAATGGATGTTATGACTGCTTTCCTAAATGGAGAGTTGGATGAGGAAATTTACATGGAACAATGATGCCGCTTGAAACTGCGTTGGTATTTTCACAAAGAGGAAGGGATGATGCAGTACAGCTAAGGTAGGTATTTCCCTCAGTTATGAAACCAAGGTTTCAATCCAGTAGGAGAACCGAGCAACACTATGTAAATGGTACTTGTACACAAAGAACAAATACTTGCAACCCAACATGTAAGAGGGGTTGTCAATCCCTCGTAGGTAACGGCGCCAGAGATTGGCAAGTTGACGGGAAAATATTTGTGATAGATTGATAGATGCAAATAAAATAACGGCAAATAAAATTCAGTGAGGTATTTTTGGGTTTTTGATAATATAGATCTGAAAATAAACGATGCAAATAAAGAAAAAAGGCAAATAGCAATGTAGATCTGAAAGCATATGATGATAAAATAGACCCGGGGGTCGTAGTTTTCACTAGTGGCTTCTCTCAAGAAATAGCACAAGGTGGGTAAACAAATTATTGTTGGGTAATTGATAGAAGATAGAATAATCATGACGATATCCAAGGCAAAGATCATTATATAGGCACCACGTCCAAGATTAGTAGACCGACTCCTGCCTGCATCTGCTACTATTACCCCACACATCGGCCGCTATCCAGCATGCATCTAGTGTATTAAGTTCATGGAGAACCAGAGTAATGCAATAAGAATAATGACATGATGTAGACGAGATCTATTCATGTAGGAATAGCCCCCATCTTGTTATCCTTCATAACAATGATACATGTGATATCTACTACGCAACCTTCTTCTTGTAGACATTGTTGGGCCTCCAAGTGCAGAGGTTTGTAGGACAGTAGCAAATTTCCCTCAAGTGGATGACCTAAGGTTTATCAATTCGTGGGAGGCGTAGGATGAAGATTGTCTCTCTCAAACAACCCTGCAACCAAATAACAAAGAGTCGCTTGTGTCCCCAACACACCCAATACAATGGTAAATTGTATAGGTGCACTAGTTCGGCGAAGAGATGGTGATACAAGTTCAATATGGATGGTAGATATAGGTTTTTGTAATCTGAAAATATAAAAACAGCAAGGTAACTAATGATAAAAGTGAGCGTAAACGGTATTGCAATGCTAGGAAACAAGGCCTAGGGTTCATACTTTCACTAGTGCAAGTTCTCTCAACAATAATAACATAATTAGATCATATAACAATCCCTCAACATGCAACAAAGAGTCACTCCAAAGTCACTAATAGCGGAGAACAAACGAAGAGACTATTGTAGGGTACGAAACCACCTCAAAGTCATCCTTTCTGATCGATCTATTCAAGAGTCTGTAGTAAAATAACATGAAGCTATTCTTTCTATTTGATCTATCATAGAGTTCGTACTAGAATAACACCTTAAGACACAAATCAACCAAAACCCTAATGTCACCTAGATACTCCAATGTCACCTCAAGTATCCGTGGGCATGACTATACGATATGCATCACACAATCTCAGATTCATCTATTCAACCAATAGAAAGAACTTCAAAGAGAGCCCCAAAGTTTCTACCGGAGAGTCAAGACGAAAACGTGTGCCAACCCCTATGCATAGATTCCCACGGAACCCGCAAGTTGATCACCAAAACATACATCAAGTGAATCAATAGAATACCCCATTGTCACCACGGGTATCCCACACAAGACATACATCAAGTGTTCTCAAATCCTTAAAGACTCAATCCGATAAGAAAAATTCAAAGGGAAAACTCAATTCATTACAAGAGAGTAGAGGGGGAGAAACATCATAAGATCCAACTATAATAGCAAAGCTCGCGATACATCAAGATCGTGCCAAATCAAGAACACGAGAGAGATAGAGAGAGAGAGAGATCAAACACATAGCTACTGGTACATACCCTCAGCCCCGAGGGTGAACTACTCCCTCCTGGCCATGGAGAGCGCCGAGATGATGAAGATGGCCACCAGTGATGGATTCCTCCTCCAGCAGGGTGCCGGAACGGGCTCCCGAGAGGTTTTTGGTGGCTATAGAGGCTTGTGGCGGCAGAACTCCCGATCTCGTGGTGCTCCTGGATGTTTTCGGGGTATAAGAGTATATATAGGCAAAAGAAGTCGGTGAGGGGAGCCGCGAGGGGCCCACGAGGGTGGGGCGCGCCCAGGGGGTAGGGCGCGCCCTGGACCGTCGTGGCCACCTTGTTGCTTCCTTGACGTCCACTCCAAGTCTCCTGGATTGTGTTTGTTCCAAAAATAACTCCCCCGAAGGTTTCATTCCGTTTGGACTCCGTTTGATATTCCTTTTCTGCGAAACACTGAAATAGGCAAAAAAAACAGCAATTGGGACTGGGCCTCCGGTTAATAGGATTAGTCCCAAAAATAATATAAAAGTGCATAGTAAAGCCCATTAAACATCCAAAGCAGGTAATATAATAGCATGGAACAATAAAAAATTATAGATGCGTTGGAGACGTATCAACATGCGTGTCTTGCTGCCCCTTCTGTCACTGGGAGAGAACACCGCAAGATCGAACCCATCACAAAGCACCCCTTCCCATGGAAAGAAAAATCGATCTAGTTGGCCTCACTAAACCAAAGATTCGAAGGATAAATACGAGGATATAAGTAATCATGCATATAAGAGATCAAAAGAAGACTCTAATATTCATGGATAGAAACTGATCATAAACTCGATCTTCATCGGATCCGAACAAACACACCCAAGGAGAGTTACATCAAATACATCTCCAAGAGACCATTGTATTGAGAATAAAAAGAGAGAATAAGCCATCTAGCTACTGACTACAGACCCGTAGGTCTATGATGAACTACTCACGCATCATCGGAGAGGCACCAATGAGGATAATGAACCCTTCCGTGATGGTTGGATCTCGTGGTTCTGGAACTTGCGGTGGCTGGAATTGTGTTTTGTCGACTACCCTAGGCTTTCTGGAATATTTGGGAATTTATAGGGCGAAGAGGCGGTGCGGGAGGTCACCAAGGTGGGCACAACCCACCTGGGTGCGCCCAGGTGTCTTGTGCTCACCTCGGTCCTCCCCTCTGATACTTTTTTGGCCCACTAGGTGTCTTCTGGTCGAGAAAAAATCTCCAAAAAGTTTCGTTGTGTTTGGACTCCGTTTGGTACTGATATTCTGTGAAGTAAAAAACAAGCAAAAACAGCAACTGGCACTCGGCACTATGTCAATAGGTTAGTCCCAAAAAATGATATAAAGTTGCTATAAAATGATTGTAGAACACCCAGGAATGATAATATAACAACATGGAACAATCAAAAATAATAGATACGTTGGAGACATATCAAACAACCAAATGGGTTTGTAGTAGATCGTTAGGAAGGAAAAGTGTGCAAGTTGTTGAAGTCTTTGTATGGACTTAAGCAAGCACCCAAGTAGTGGCATGAGAAGTTTGAAAGAACTTTAACCGTTGTAGGCTTTGTTGTAAATGAAGCTAGTAAGTGTGTGTACTATCGCCATGGTGGGGGCGATGGAGTTATCCTTTGCTTGTATGTTGATGATGTACTGATTTTTGGAACAAATCTGAGTGTTATTAAGGAGGTCAAGGATTTCCTATCTAGTTGTTTTGAGATGAAGGATTTAAGAGTGGCTGATGTTATTCTGAACATCAAGCTGTTGAGAGACGATGATGGTGGGATTACATTGCTTCAATCTCACTATGTGGAAAAGATCTTGAGTCGCTTTGGCTACAGTGACTGCAAAACCTCTCCAACAACATATGATGCTAGTGTGTTGCTTCGAAAGAATCAAAGAATTGCTAGAGATCAATTGAAATATTCCCAGATTATTGGCACGCGTATGTACTTAGCCAGTGCTACAAGACTGGACATCTCTTTTGCTGTTAGCAAACTGAGCCGGTTTGTCTCAAAACCAAGAGATGTGCATTAGAAAGCTCTAGAGAGAGTTATGCATTATTTGAAAGACACTACGAATTATGAAATTCACTATACTGGGTATCCAAAGGTGCTAGAAGGGTATATTAAGTCAAACTGGATCTCAGATGTTGTTGAGATAAAGGCCACGAGCGGATATGTATTCACCCATGGAGGTGGCGTTGTTTCTTGGAAGTCTTGCAAGCAGACCATCTTAACGAGGTCAACAATGGAAGTAGATCTCACAACACTAGGTACAGCTATGGTCGAAGCAGATTGGCTTCGTCAACTCTGAATGACTTGTCGGTTGTTGAGAAACTTGTACCCAGTATCCTTATGAACTGTGACAATCAGACTGTGATCACGAAAGTAAGCAGCTCAAAGGATAACATGAAGTCATCAAGACATGTTCAGAGAAGGTTAAAGTTTGTCAGAAAATTGAAAAACTCCGGAGTTATTGCATTAGATTATATCCAAACGTCTAAAAATCTGGCAGATTCTTTTACTAAGGGTCTATCACGTAATGCGATAGATAATGCATCGAAGGAGATGGGTATGAGACCCACAATATGAGTTGTTCACAGTGGTAACCTAGTCTATGTGATCGGAGATCCCATGAATTAGACGTGGAAGACTGTTGGAAATATGCCCTAGAGGCAATAATAAAATGGTTATTATTATATTTCCTTGTTCATGATAATTGTCTATTGTTCATGCTATAATTGTATTGACCGGAAGCCGTAATACGTGTGTGAATACATAGACCACAATATGTCCCTAGTGAGCCTCTAGTTGACTAGCTCGTTGATCAATAGATGGTTATGGTTTCATGACCATGGACATTAGATGTCATAGATAACAGGATCACATCATTAGGAGAATGATGTGATGGACAAGACCCAATCCTAAGCATATCACAAGATCGTGTTGTTCGTTTGCTAAAAGCTTTTCTAATGTCAAGTATCATTTCCTTAGACCATGAGATTGTGCAACTACCGAATATCGTAGGAATGCTTTGGGTGTACCAAACATCACAACATAACTGGGTGGCTATTAACATACACTACAGGTATCTCCGAAAGTGTTTGTTGGGTTGGCACGAATCGAGACTGGGATTTTCACTCCATATGACAGAGAGGTATCTCTGGGCCCACTCGGTAATGCATCATCATAATGAGCTCAATGTGACTAAGCAGTTAGTCACGGGATCATGCATTACAGAACAAGTAAAGTGACTTGCCGGTAACGAGATTGAACGAGGTATTGGGATACCGACGATCGAATCTCGGGCAAGTAACATCCGATTGACAAAGGGAATTGTATACGGGATTGATTGAATCCCCGACATCATCGTTCATCCGATGAGATCATCATGGAACATGTGAGCCACTATGGGTATCCAGATCCTGCTGTTGGTTATTGGTCGGAGAGATGTCTCGGTCATGTCTGCATGATTCCCGAACCCGTAGGGTCTACACACTTAAGTTTCAGTGACGCTAGAGTTGTTATGGGAAGTAGAATGCGGTTATTGAATGTTGTTCGGATTCCCGGATGAGATCTCGGATGTCACGAGGAGTTTCGGAATGGTCCGGAGATAAATATTTATATATGGGAAGTCCTTATTCAGTCGCCGGAAATGTTCGGGGGTATATCAGTATTGTACCGGGACCACCGAAAGGGTTCCGGGGGGTCCACCGGGAGGGTCCACCTGCCCCGAAGGGCCCTATGGGCTGAATATGGAGGGGAACTAGCCCCTAAGTGGGCTGGGCGCCACCCCCTAATGCCCATGTGCCTAGTGTTGGGGGGGACCCTAAAGGGCGCGCCTCCCTTGGCTTGGGGGGTAAGCCTTCCCCCCTTGGCTGCCCCCTCCCCTCTAGATCCATCTGGAGGGGGCCGACCCCCCTCTCCCTTGCCCCTATAAATAGATGGGAGGTGGGAGGGCTGCCGCACCCTTCCCCTGGCGCAGCCCTCTCCCTCCCCAACACCTCCTCCTCCATGGTAGTGCTTGGCGAAGCCCTGCCAGAGAATTGCAAGCTCCTCCACCACGCCGTCGTGCTGCCGGAGCTCTCCCTCAACTTCTCCTCTCCCCTTGCTGGATTAATAAGGAGGAGACGTCCCCAGGCTGTACGTGTGTTGAACACGGAGGCGCCGTCCGTTCGGCGTTAGATCGGATCTTCCGCGATTTGAATCGCCGCGAGTACAACTCCCTTATCCGCGTTCTAGTGACGCTTACGCTTAAAGATCTTACAAGGTATGAAGATGCTCATCCCCTCTCTATCTTGTTGCTAGAATCTCCTAGATTGATCTTGGTGATGCGTAGAAAATTTTGAATTATTGCTATGTTCCCCAATAGTGGCATCATGAGCTAGGTCTATGCGTAGATTCTATGCACGAGTAGAACACAAGTAGTTGTGGGCATTGGTTTGTTCAATTTGCTTACCGTTACTAGTCCTATCTTGTTTCGGCAGTATTGTGGGATGAAGCGGCCAGACCGACCATACACGTATGCTTACGTGAGACAGGTTCCACCAGCTGACATGCACTTGTTGCATAAGGTGGCTAGCGGGTGCCAGTCTCTCCCACTTTATTCGGATCAGATTCGATGAAAAGGGTCCTTATGAAGGGTAAATAGCAATTGGCATATCACCATTGTGGCTTTTGCGTAGGTAATAAACGTTCTTGCTAGAAACCCATAGCAGCCACGTAAAACATGCGACAACAATTAGAGGACATCTAACTTGTTTTCGCAGGGTATGCTATGTGATGTGATATGGCCAAAAGAATGTGATGAATGATATATGTGATGTATGAGATTGATCATGTTCTTGTAATAGGAATCACGACTTGCATGTCGATGAGTATGACAACCGGCAAGAGCCATAGGAGTTGTTTTAATTTATTGTATGACCTGCGTGTCACTGAAAACGCCATGTAATTACTTTACTTTATTGGTAACCGTTAGCCATAGTAGTAGAAGTAATAGATGGCGAGACAACTTCATGAAGACACGATGATGGAGATCATGATGATGGAGATCATGGTGTCATGCCGATGATGAAGGTGATCATGTCACGCCTCAAAGATGAAAAGATCAAAGGCGCAAAATGATATTGGCCATATCATGTCACTTTATGATTTGCATGTGATGTTTGTCATGTTTACATCTTATTTGCTTAGAACGACGGTAGCATAAATAAGATGATCCCTCATAAAATTTCAAGAAAGTGTTCCCCCTAACTGTAAACCGTTGCGAAAGTTCGTTGTTTCGAAGCACCATGTGATGATCGGTGTGATAGATTCTAACATTCGCATACAACGGGTGTAAGCCAGATTTACACATGCAAAACACTTAGGTTGACTTGACGAGCCTAGCATGTACAGACATGGCCTCGGAACACAAGAGACCGAAAGGTCGAACATGAGTCGTATAGTAGATACGATCAACATGAAGATGTTCACTGATGATGACTAGTCCGTCTGACGTGATGATTGGACACGGCCTAGTTGACTTGGATCATGTATCACTTAGATGACTAGAGGGATGTCTATCTGAGTGGGAGTTCATTAAATAATTTGATTAGATAAACTTAATTACCATGAACTTAGTCTAAAAATCTTTGCAATATGTCTACTTGATGAAACACAAGTCTGAGACCTTTCAAAAGTTCAAGGAATTTCAGAGTGAGGTGGAGAATCAATGTGACAGGAAAATAAAGTTCTTACGATCAGATCATGGAGGAGAATATTTGAGCCACGAGTTTGGTACGCACCTAAGGAAATGTGGAATTGTTTCACAACCCACGCCGCCTGGAACACCTCAGTGTAATGGTGTGGCCGAACGTCGTAATCACACTCTATTGGATATGGTGCGATCTATGATGTCTCTTACCGATTTACCGCTATCATTTTGGAGTTATGCTTTAGAGACAGCCACATTCACTTTAAATAGGGCACCATCTAAATCCGTTGAGACGACACCGTATTAATTATGGTTTGGGAAGAAACCTAAGCTGTCGTTTCTAAAAGTTTGGGGATGTGATGCTTATGTCAAGAAACTTCAACCTGAAAAGCGCAAACCCAAGTCGGAAAAATGCTTCTTCATAGGATACCCTAAGGAAACCATTGGGTATACCTTCTACCTCAGATCCGAAGGCAAGATCTTTGTTGCCAAGAACGGATCCTTTCTGGAAAACGAGTTTCTCTCGAAAGGAGTAAGTGGGAGGAAAGTAGAACTTGATGAAGTACTACCTCTTGAACCGGAAAGTAGCACAGCTCAGGAAAATGTTCCTGTGGTGCCTGCACCGGCTGGAGAGGAAGTTAATGATGATGATCAAGGAACTTCGGATCAAGTTGCTACTGAACTTCGTAGGTCCACAAGGACACGTTCCACACCTAGATGGTATGGCAACCCTGTCCTGGAAATCATGTTGTTAGACAACGGTGAACCTTCGAACTATGAAGAAGCGATGGCGGGCCCAGATTCCAACAAATGGTTTGAAGCCATGCAATCCGAGATAGAATCCATGTATGAAAACAAAGTATGGACTTTGACAGACTTGCCCGATGATCGGCGAGCGATAGAAAATAAATGGATCTTTAAGAAGAAGACTGACGCGGATGGTAATGTTACCATCTATAAAGCTCGACTTGTCACTAAGGGTTATCGTCAAGTTCAAGGGGTTGACTATGATGAGACTTTCTCTCCCGTAGCGAAGTTGAAGTCCGTCCGAATCATGTTAGCAATTGCCGCATACTATGATTATGAGATATGGCAGATGGACGTCAAAACGGCATTCCTTAACGGCTATCTTAAGGAAGAACTATATATGATGCAGCCGGAGGTTTTGTCGATCCTAAGAATGCTAACAAGGTGTGCAAGCTCCAGCGCTCCATCTATGGGCTGGTGCAAGCATCTCGGAGTTGGAACATTCGCTTTGATGAAATGATCAAAGCGTTTGGGTTTATGCAGACTTATGGAGAAGCATGCGTTTACAAGAAAGTGACTGGGAGCTCTGTAGCATTTCTCATATTATATGTGGATGACATACTATTGATGGGAAATGATATAGAACTTTTGGAAAGCATAAAGGCATACTTGAATAAGTGTTTTTCAATGAAGGACCTTGGAGAAGCTGCTTACATATTAGGCATCAAGATCTATAGAGATAGATTGAGACGCCTCATCGGTGTTTCACAAAGCACATACCTTGATAAGATACTAAAGAAGTTCAATATGGATCAGTCCAAGAAGGGGTTCTTGCCTATATTGCAAGGTGTGAGATTGAGCACGGCTCAATGCCCGACCACGGCAGAAGATAGAGAAAAGATGAGTGTCATCCCCTATGCCTCAGCTATAGGGTCTATTATGTATGCCATGCTATGTACCAGACCTGATGTGAACCTTGCCGTAAGTTTGGTGGGAAGGTACCAAAGTAATCCCGGCATGGAACACTGGATAGCGGTCAAGAATATCCTGAAGTACCTGAAAAGGACTAAGAATATGTTTCTCGTTTATGGAGGTGACGAAGAGCTTGTCATAAAGGGTTACGTCAATGCTAGCTTCAACACAGATCTAGGTGACTCCAAGTCACAAACCGGATATGTGTATATTTTGAATGGTGGGGCAGTCAGCTGGTGGAGTTGCAAGAAAAGCGTCGTGGCGGGATCTACATGTGAAGCTGAGTACATGGCAGCCTCGGAGGCAGCACATGAAGCAATATGGATGAATAAGTTCATTACAGACCTAGGAGTTATTCCCAATGCGTCGGGCCCGATGAATCTCTTCTGTGACAACACTGGTGCTATTGCCCTTGCCAAGGAGCCCAGGTTTCACAAGAAGACCAGGCATATCAAGCGTCGCTTCAACTCCATTCCTGCAAATGTTCAACATGGAGACATAGATATTTGTGAAGTGCATACGGATCTGAATGTCGCAGATCCGTTGACTAAACCTCTTCCATAAGCAAAACATGATCAACACCAGAACTCTATGGGTGTTCGATTCATCACAATGTAACTAGATTATTGACTCTAGTGCAAGTGGGAGACTGTTGGAAATATGCCCTAGAGGCAATAATAAAATGGTTATTATTATATTTCCTTGTTCATGATAATTGTCTATTGTTCATGCTATAATTGTATTGACCAGAAACCGTAATACATGTGTGAATACATAGACCACAATATGTCCCTAGTGAGCCTCTAGTTGACTTGCTCGTTGATCAATAGATGGTTATGGTTTCCTGACCATGGACATTAGATGTCATTGATAACGGGATCACATCATTAGGAGAATGATGTGATGGACAAGACCCAATCCTAAGCATAGCACAAGATCGTGTAGTTCGTTTATTAAAAGCTTTTCTAATGTCAAGTATCATTTCCTTAGACCATGAGATTGTGCAACTCCCAGATACCGTAGGAATGCTTTGGGTCTACCAAACGTCACAACGTAACTGGGTGGCTATAAAGGTACACTAAAGGTGTCTCCGAAAGTGTGTGTTGGGTTGGCACGAATCGAGAGTGGGATTTGTCACTCTGTATGACGGAGAGGTATCTCTGGGCCCACTCGGTAATGCATCATCATAATGAGCTCAATGAGACTAAGCAGTTAGTCACGGGATCATGCATTACGGAACGAGTAAAGTGACTTTCCGGTAACGAGATTGAATGAGGTATTGGGATACCGACGATCGAATCTCGGGCAAGTAACATACCGATTGACAAAGGGAATTGTATAGGAGATTGCTTGAATCCCTGACATCTTGGTTCATCTGATGAGATCATCGTGGAGCATGTGGGAGCCAACATGGGTATCCAAATCCCGCTGCTGGTTATTGGCCGGAGAGATGTCTCGGTCATGTCTGCATGATTCCCAAACCCGTAGGGTCTACACACTTAAGGTTCGGTGACGCTAGAGTTGTTCTACGAATTAGTATGCGGTTATCGAATGTTGTTCAGAGTCCCGGATGAGATCCCGAACGTCACGAGGAGTTCCGGAATGATTCGGAGATAAAGATTTATATATGGTAAGTCCTTATTCGGTCGCTGGAAATGTTCGAGGGTATATCGGTATTGTACCGGGACCACCGAAAGGGTTCCAGGGATCCATCGGGAGGGTCCACCTGCCCCGGAGGGCCCTATGGGCTGAATATGGAGGGGAACCAGCCCTAAGTGGGTTGGGCGCCACCCCCTAGGGCCCATGCGCTAGGGTTGGGGGGACCCTAAAGGGGCCGCCCCCCATGGCTTGGGGGGCAAGCCTTCCCCCCTTGCCCCCCCTCTAGATCCATCTGGAGGGGGCCGCCCCCCTATCCCTTGCCCCTATAAATAGATGGGAGGTGGGAGGGCTGCCGCACCCTTCCCCTGGCGCAGCCCTCTCCCTCCCCAACACCTCCTCCTCCATAGTAGTGCTTGGCGAAGCCCTGCCGGAGAACTGCAAGCTCCTCCACCACGTCGTCATGCTGTCGGAGCTCTCCCTCAACTTCTCCTCTCCCCTTGCTGGGTCAATAAGGAGGATACGTCCCCGGGTTGTACGTGTGTTGAACGCGGAGGCGTCATCCGTTCGGTGTTAGATCAGATCTTCTGCAATTTGAATCGCCGCGAGTACGACTCCCTCATCCGTGTTCTATTGACGCTTCCGCTTAGCGATCTTCAAAGGTATGAAGATGCTCATCCCCTCTCTCTCTCTTGTTGCTAGAATCTCCTAGATTGATCTTGGTGATGCGTAGAAAATTTTGAATTATTGCTACGTTCCCCAACAAAGACAAGTTGTTGATCAACTGAGAGGAGAGTATCCTTACTATTAACAATATCACTCCATGAAGATGCAATACTCTCGTAATCTGGATGGTAGGTTGATGTATATCTTAATGTGTTCTAAGTGGCTCATTGAAGCAGAGATGTTGCCCCGCATAACATCTTTTGAAAAAACACACCTATATGAGTCTAATTGTTAAACATCGCAATCTATGAGAGTAGGGTGCTCTCTATTAAACTCATGAAAGGTCTCGGAGTATGACACATAAGCTCCACCCGGGGGAAGACCCCAGGGTAGCCTAGTATCGTTCAAGGCTTTGTGTGAAGCTAGATTCGCAGAAAACTTGTAGTTCAAGGCCCAGTCCACTGTTCAAGTTGCTTACTAGTGTAGCATAGAGTTCTAGGTGGAAGTTAAACTTAACAGTCTCCACTGCAGTACCGGTATATAAAACAGTGTTTTAGAACCAAATGCAAATTTTTTGTGCCTCTGGGATCTGGTGCGGGGTTGCTGAAATTTTGTCTATTTTAGGCCAGCCCAATAGCAGTTTTGGAATTCCTAATAAATCCTAGAGGCCCACGCAGCCCATTCGTGCAAGGCAAGAGGTGGAACCAAAGTTTAGTCTCACATTGCTAGTTTGGTGGGAGTTGGACCTCCTTATAAGGGAGGTTGTCCCCCCACATGTATGAGCATGAAAACAAGAGGGACATTCACGTGCGCTCCTTCACTGCCGCCCGCCTAGCCACGCCACGCCACGACGCGCCGCGAGTTGCGGGAATGAGCCGAGCCGATGTCTAAATTTTTGCCACGCACGACTGGTATACGAAAGCTCACATGGAAGTTGAAAAGATATTGCTATAGTGGACATTGAATGTGAACGGCCCATCTCTTCGGCTACTGGTTGTTTCGCTTCGTCTCCCTCTCTCTGTTTCACCTCCCGCCGCTGCCCGTTCGCCTGCTTCTTATGTGCCTATAAAAAAGAGGCTGCTCGTCTCGAGAGAGACACATCAGAACTTCCTCTTCCTCTCGCCACTTAGTTCCAATCTCTGAGCTGCTCCTGCCATCTTCCCCATCGCGGCTTGCGACGTGCACCGCAGGTCGGGACAGTAGGCCTTCAAAACCCCACCTCTTTGAGTCCTGTACGGGAGAAGGGTGATAAGGTTTTTGGGAAGCGTTCTGCGTGACTACTGACTGGTTCATCACGGACGATCCGGACGCCGACGACCACTTCCCCAACGACGACTTCTTCCCCGGCGTCGACAACCTCTTCGACGGCATGGCCAACGAGGAAAGACCGGTGCTTCTGCCGTGATTCTGTACGTTCTCATACTCTCTCTGTTTGAGGTCCTGCCACAGTTTCTTGCTCTAGTGTCTGCTTCCATTCTAGTTCATATATGCAGATGTTATTTACCTTCTCTCTGTCAGATTGCATGACTTATTTTATCTCTGCTATAGTAGTCATGTTTAATCTAGTATTCTGTTAATAAAATCATTTGGTAAATTGCTCATATATCCAACACTCTTCCCACGGAGGAGACGCGTACTACATCATCCTTTATAGGACTAATACGGTTGTATAGTACATTGCATGTTCAAGTATCCATTTGAGCTAAACTGCGCAGCCAAATGCATGTTTGATAACCGACATAATCACTTAAAGCTTAGAGTAGTTTTCTTTTTCGAACACATGGTACATATTCTACAAGAAGCTTGAGCATTACTAATTTTGTGATGGTTTACTAGTGCCCTCGTATTTATGTCATATTTTGATCATAATTTTAACTAACAAAATATAAGTTATATGTAGCAAAAACAATATCATTAGAAACCATATTCACATACAAATCCAACAATATAATTTCTGATGACATGCATTAACATTTTGTTAGGCAAATGTGTGGTCAAACTTTGACCTAAAATACGATGGTGACTAATAAACCCAAACGTGGTGTAGTACTCGGCTAAAATATTTCAGCGTATATGTGTTGTGATGGAGCGTATGGCCAGTGCATAGTAGAAGTACTAGCTACGGAAGTTGGTCTGTCTCTTGGGCTCAGATGGCGCGGTTCATTTGATCATTTGGCCAGTGGCAACCCACCTCATGCATGGCTTCATGTACGACGACGGACCATGGTTAGGCTGTACTGCTGTCTGTACGCTCATAATGCCCAGTCGTGGGGCTGTTTGTACAAATGGAACTTATGGACTTTATGGTACTCCCATGGATGGTGAGATGCAACATTGATACGTAGAGTACTACGTACATAACTTTTTGTGACATGGCAGTACAAACTACTCGAGCAGGCGAGGCCCCAACGCGCACGCTAGTACACATGCAGCGGCAGTGCTCATCCAACAAAACTCTAAGCCGCGGCACTGTTGGAGATTATAACCTGCTGGTCCTGCTGGCGCCACTGTGAGTCTGACAGTCTGTTACAGTGTTGCAGCAGCAGCACTCACCCACACAGCCAGCCACCAGCAGCAGCAGCAGCAACGATGACATGAAGCCAATCATATACGCCCTAGCGAACAGTATAAATGTTGCTACCTATACGGGGCTGGCCAGGACCATCTATGGGCATGTTTGGTTGCAGTAGTGAACAGTAGTTGCATTGCATACACATCTCAACCCAGTCTGGTTGAGCAAAAACAGCTCCAAATGTGTCATCTGCAAGTTGTTTGGTTGCCTGCATCTAGGGTCGCTGCATTAGGTAATACGCAAGTGCATATTGTTTGGTTGCCTGCATTGGTCCAAGCGGCACATGAACACGGTGTTTGGTTGCACGCTTGAGGTATGATTAAGAGCTAGCACTTGCACTTAGCACGCAGGGTTAAGAGCTAGCAGAGGGAGGGGGAGAAGAAATGCAGTGTGCGCAGGAGAATGGCGAGTGCGGTGGATAGTGGTCGTGGCGTCGTGTCGTACATGACGAGCATGGAGTCGTGGACGAGCGACCCCGTCGGCGAACTTGTTGCGGTGCTCGCGCAAAGACAGTCGACAGAGAAGGAGAACGCAGTGCTCGGGCCATGGTATCGTCAGTGCAGTGGAGAGAGAGGAGGCCGAGATGATCGACGCCGGAAACGACTCCAGTGTAGTAGGGCGAGAGATAGGAGGCCAAGATGATCGACCCCGTCGGCGGCGTGGCGAACTGCAATGTGCGCGGAGGCAGAGGACACAAGAAAGCAGTGTGCGCGTCATTGCAGCGTCGGTGCAGTACGAGGATGACAGAGAGTATGCCGAGATGAGCGACACCGGAAACAACTCTAATGTAGTAGGACGTGGGCAAGGAGATCAAGGGGAAGGGCGTCGGCGTCGAGAGCGACGAATAGGAGGGCTCTGAGCAGAGGACAGAGGAGCTCGACATGGCGTCGGTCGTGCAATAGGCTGCTGCTCAAAGGGAGATGAAGCTACAATCATCGAAACCAAAAATTTACAACACGAATATTGGGCGGAACTGCGAGATTAGGCTGATGGTCAAAGAAAATTTCAAATGATCGATCATGCGCGACGAATCTGACAAAATTCGTCCAGAATAGCTTCATTCGGAAAGACGAAATTAAGACTTACGGCCGACAGAACTGTGAACCGATCTCCTGAATGGAACCGTAGCATCGAGGTGCATCTTTTTCATGTAGAGCTTACCTCAAATCGAAGCACCTTGTGTAGATCGAAAGGGGCAAGAAAGAACAGCATTAGAGAGAAGGTTACTCGAGGTAGGAGAAGATAAGCACGCACAGGCTGCATACCAGCTCGTATCCCTCCCATCTCCCCTCGTGCAAGTGGTCCACCATGTGCGCTCGCCTCAGCCAGGCTCGCTAGAAACTGTCGACTGAGTGTTTCCAGCGAGCCAGACCCAGGTGTGCTTTAAGTTTCGTACTGTGCAGACGCAACAGTAAATGCAACCAACCAAACAGGCTCAATCTTTCCCGCACGGGTCATGCTGGGCCTAATGCGGGCAACCAAACACGCCCTATACGTACTCGCAAGCCGTATAAATTTTGCTTCTCGGTCTGTGTTGGAAAACGGCTACGTCAGTACCCGCCTGACCGGTTCTCACGGCGGCTCCCTCCATCTCGCCACTACGCACGCATAGCTCGTGTTGGTTACACACGTCGCCCCTGAGTGGCGCTCGTGCCCGTTGTACTATCATCTGTATATAATGTACCCTTGTGAGATGAATGTATACACAGTGAACATTATCACTAAACAACTTGGTTATTAGAGCCTCTTTCCTAGAGCCATGAACACCGGCGACTCCTCCTCCTCTTCCGGCGATCACACGGGCAACACTCCCCTCTCCTCCGATCCGGCACTCACTTCCCCTATACCCCCTGCCACAACTCCGGTGACCACCTCGCCCGAGCTCATCGCTCCCGTCGCCACCGCTCCAGCCGCAGCGACCTCCTCCGCCATGACTCTGCTTCCTCCCCCGGTTCTTCCCGATACTTAGGCTTCCTCCTCCGCCGCCATCCCCTCCATCCTCTCTCTCCACAACATCGGATGCCTCATCACCTTCAAGCTGGACGTCCAGTCCGGAAGTTACTCCAAGTGGCGCGAGTTCTGGCGCTGCGTTCTCACCATGTACGCCATCCAGCACCACATCACCCACTACTCCAACCCCGACCAGCAGTCTCCCGCATGGCGCCATACTGATCTCACCCTTCTCCCGCTGCTCTACTCCACCATCATCGACGGTCTCTATGAGGTCATCCGCGGCGAGGCCAACACCGCCTTCGTCGCATGGGACAAGCTCTGGGAGTTCTTCCTCGCGAACCACCCCGCTCAGGCGGTCCACCTCTCCGCGGAGTTTTGTGCTCTCACCCAAGGCGACCTGCGCATGGTGGAGTCCTACGCTCGCCTCAAGGCGTTGGCCGACGCCCTGGCGGATGTCGAGGAGCCCATCACCGATCGGACACTGACATTGCAACTGCTACGAGGGCTCTCCCGCCGGTACCAGGTGATCGCCATTGTCTTGCCCATGTAGAACCCCTTCCCGTTGTTCAACCAGGCCCGCTAGCGGCTTCTGTTCGAGGAGATCCAGCAGGACGCACGCGATCGCTCTGATGGCTCTACCGCGCTCACCATCGGCCTCGACGGCGGCGGTTCCTCATCCGACGTCGGCTCGTCGTCTGGCGACCGCGGCAAGGCCCTGGAAGACGCGGGGCGGCGGCTCTTCAGCTCGCATGCGTGGCCTGGGGCGCGGTCGTGGCCGCGGCCAGGGGCGCTACGGCTCCAACGGCGGACAAACAGGAGGGCGCGGCCAGTCTCATCTGGCTCCGGGGGGCCAGACCCCCTAGATGGGGTACTTTGCCCCGTGGGGCGCGCCCTTTCTGCCTCAGGGGCGTGTGCCGTGGCTTCCACCCAATGTCGCGGGCATGCTCGGGCCGCGTCCTGGCAACCCTGCGCATGCCTACCCCGTGGCCTTCCTCGGCGCCCCGTCCTCCTCCACCAACCCACGTCCACCGACGTCGTGGGACCAGGCAGGCCTGCTCGCCGCCATGAACAACATGTCCATCCAGCAGCAGGGCGGCAACGGCGACTGGCACTTCGACTTCGGCGCATCGTCACACGTCACCGGGAACCCAGGTAACCTTGGCTCGCTTTGTTCTCCATCAAAGAACTCTCCCTCTAGCGGCATTGTCGGTGATGGCTCCCATCTGCCCATTCACTCAACCGGCTCGACCACACTCACCTCCCGCCCCTTCTACTTTAAGAACATTCTCTACTCTCCTCGCGTCGTCACTAATCTTATCTTTGTACGTCGTTTTTGCATTGATAATTATGTTTCCATCGAATTTTACCCCTTTGCTTTTGTTGTGAAGGATCTAGCCACTCGGACCCCTCTCCTGACCTGCAGTAGCTACGGGTAGCTCTACACGTTCTCCGGCGGCACCAACACCCACTCCGCTGCTTTCTCTACGACGGCCGGCGACCTATGGCATAGGAGGCTTGGACACCCCAGTGCTACCTCGCTCTCTCGCTTGCAAAATAATTTTCTTCCCTCATGTAATGGACCTCTTCACCCGCTTGGTTCGTGTGAAGCGTGTCAGTTAGGTCGATAGGCTAGATTACCCTTCCAAGATTCCATGTCATTTACTTTATTTCCCTTTCAACTAGTTCATTGCGATCTCTGGACCGCACCGGGTGCAAGCTTTTCTGGTTTCAAGTACTATTTGATTATAATGGATGATTTCACTCGTTTCTCCTGGACCTTTCCACTGCGTCACAAGTCTGATGCCGCTGCTTACATTGAGCACTTTTATACTTATGTACTCACGCAGTTCCGCATTGTCATCCAGTGTTTGCAATGTGATAATGGTGGGGAATTCCTCAAGTTCGCTTTCGCACGTTCCTCTCCGACCGCGGCGCCGCTCTTCGTCTCTCCTGCCCCCACACTTCCCCCCAAAACGTCAAGGCCGGACGCGCGATACGTTCCACCAATGACATTCTTTGCACCCTTCTTCTCCAGGCAAACATGCCGCCTACCTTCTGGGTCGAAGCTCTCCACACTGCCACCCACCTTCTCAATGTCCGTCTCTCGCATGCCATCAGCCAAAACACCCCGTACTATCTCCTACGCGGTGTCCATCCCAACTACTCTTCCCTACGTACCTTTGGGTGCCTCTGTTTCCCGAACACGTACGCCACCATGCCCCACAAACTAGCGCCGCGCTCCATCCGCTGCGTCCTTCTCGGCATGCCCCTTGAACAGAAGGGGTATCGCTGCCTGGACCTCGCGACCCGGCATGTTATCACTTCCCGACACGTCGTCTTCGACGAACTCACGTTCCCATACGCCTCCTCCCTGCATGGCCGCACCGACGCACGAGAGCCTCGCACCCCTGCCACAAAAAATCCGGCGCCTAACCACCTGCCGCCCTCGAGCCACCTCGGATCACCCGCCCGCCCCACCTCCAGATCCCGCGTGCCTGCACCCACATCCACTGGGGCCCAGCCTGCCCTCCCACCCACCTCGCGCCTGCCAATCATGCTCCCTCCCACATCTTCGGATCCACCTCCCCACTCCCCACCTCCCGGTCCCACCCCCACTACCCGCGAATCCCCCTCGGGTCCTATGCCCTCGCACTGGTCCCCACCTACCGGCTTCGCTCCGGCCAATCGCAGCTCAGGAAAGCATGCAGACCCCTCCCGGCCCACGTCGCCCGTGCCCACGTCCCTTCCCCCACACGTCGTTCCTGTTGCACCACCCAAGAACTTACACAACATGCGTACGAGGGGCAAATCCAGTTTTCTGCAGCCGCGCAAGCTCATGGTTGTCTCCACGACGTCCCCTTCCATCTCCCCCATCCCTGCCAACTACAAACTCGCTCTCCGGGATCCTAACTGGTACAATGCCATGCTTGAGGAATATAATTCTTTGGTGCAAAACAAAACGTGGTCTTTGGTTTCTTGTCCCGCAGGTGTCAACTTGGTGTCGAGAAAATGGATCTTTCGTCACAAGCTCCATCCAGACGGCTCCCTCGCTCGGTACAAGGCTCGCTGGGTCTTGCGTGGTTTCACCCAGCAACCAGGGGTGGACTACGGTGAAACCTTCAGTCCGGTGGTCAAGCCGGCCACCATCCGCGTCATCTTGAGCATCGCCGTCAGCAACAACTGGGCCATCAACCAGCTCAATGTCAAGAACGCGTTTCTCCATGGGACGCTTGTTGAGGTCGTGTACAGCCAACAACCGGCCGGCTTCGTCGACACCGCGCGTCCTACGGCTGTGTGCAAGCTCCACAAGGCGCTCTACGGCCTCAAGCAGGCGCCACCCGCTTGGTTTCGACGGTTCACGTCCTTCCTCTCCACCATGGGCTTCACTGCGTCGCGCTGTGACACATCGCTGTTCATTCTTCGCCGTAGCTCGGGGGTCGCGTACCTCCTACTACATGTCGACGACATCATACTCACTGCCAGCTCCGCGTCGCTCACCATCGAGTTCACCATGACCAATCTCGGCGCGTTACACCACTTCCTCGGCATCAATGTCCAGCGCAATGCTCAAGGTCTCTTCCCGTCGCAGCAGCAATACACCCTCGAGATCCTCGATCGCGCCTCCATGCTCAACTGCAAACCCATCGCCACCCCTGCTGACACCAAAGCCAAGCTCTCCGCCACCTCCGGTGACCCCGCGCTAGACCCATCTCTTTTCCGTAGCCTTGCCGGGGCGCTCCAGTACCTGACGCTCACACGCCCAGACATCGCCTACGCCGTCCAGCAAGTGTGCCTGGTCATGCACTCGCCGCGCACACCTCATGTCGCTCTGCTCAAGCGCATTCTCCGATATCTCTGCGGAATGGTGCACCTCAGGCTCCATCTGCGACCATCGACATCTTCTCAGCTCGTGGTATACACTGACGCCGACTGGGCAGGGTGTCCTGACACCCGCCGTTCGACATCCGGTTACTGCATGTACCTCGGCGACAACCTTGTGTCCTGGTCGTCCAAACGGTAGGCCACGGTGTCCCGCTCCAATGCGAAAGCGGAGTATCGAGCTGTCGCCAACGCGGTTGTTGAATCGTGCTGGCTCCGGCAACTTCTTCAGGAGATCGGGCGCCCGCCCACTCGCGCCACGGTCGTCTACTGAGACAGCATCTCTGCCACGTACCTCTCCTCCAACCCAGTGCTGCATCAACGGACGAAGCACGTCGAGATCGATTTGCACTTCGTCTGCGACCGTGTGGCCTTTGGAGACGTCCGCGTGCTTCATGTGCCCTCCACGTCGCAGTTCGCCGGTGTGTTCACGAAGGGGTTGCCTAGGAGTTCAGGACCAGCCTCAACGTCGTCGAGGACCCTGTTTCAGCTGCCGGGGTGCTGTTGGAAAACGGCTACGTCAGTACCCGCCTGACCGGTTCTCACGGCGGCTCCGTCCATCTCGCCACTAAGCACTCATAGCTCGCGTTGGTTACGCACGTCGCCCCCGAGTGGCGCTCGTGCCCGTTGTACTATCATCTGTATATAATGTACCCTTGTGAGATGAATGAATACACAGTGAACATTATCACTAAACAACTGTCCGGGTCCGGCCTCACTCTGTCTGTACTCTCTACTCTGTAACCCTGTGTGTGTGCAGGCTTTCTTTCAGTAGTACGCCCTCGTTATAATCCTCATACAGTATCTTTTTTATTAAATGGTCTGAAAAGTTAACTTTGTGTGATTGGTCGATCCATGGACGGATGGCGTCGCTACAGCACCAAAACGGGAGTTATGTGCGCGTAGACAGATCTGCAAGCAACGCGACGCAACGAGTGGCCGTGGAGCAGCCGCGATGCAGATGCAGTGGAGTGGAGTGGAGTGCAGGTCCAGGCATGCAATGCAGGTCAGCAGGTGCTGCCTCGTTTCCTGTGGTCACGCGTTGGTGCAGTACACGGCCACCGGTACGTCGCTGGCAGTGGCGTCTCTACGCACGCATCCATACGTACTCAAGGTAGCACTACGTTTGATCTACTTCCCCCTCCGTCTCATAATATAAAAAACGATCTTATACCGTGGGACAGAGGGAGCATTTACGCTGCTCGTACGGCCATTTTCGCAGCTACTTCCTTCGTTTCTAAATATAAGTCTTTGTAGAGATTTCACTGAACGAACGAACGGGTTTCAGTTCCTGGCTGTGGTTGACACAGTTGTTTCAGTTTGATTCTTCCTACCTGAACTTTGCGCAACTGCACTCTGGGCCAACTGAAGGACCCCGAACCGAAGCCCACCGGCCGGTGTCGGGCATGTGGCTGTTCAATTTGCTGGCTAACGACCAATCAAAAGGACCATTTGCGCTTTAATAATCTTGCTCGCCTCAGCTCAGATCCATCCATGGAAAGCCCTGAACCAACAGCAGTTTAGCCGTTCAGGTCGGTTGGAGATCAAGGCCCCGGGCAGAGTGGCAGTGTCATGTCAACTTGCCAAACAGCACTGACAGCAAAACCATCCGTCACTGTCAGATGACCAGATCAGACGATCGTGCTGTCAGCACGGGTTTGTGGAGGGAGATTCTTGCGTGCAAATGGAGACATGGAAAGTAATGGAAACCATGGGCTTGATCAAATCCCTTACTATTCTCGCCTCACTAGTTGCTAGTAGTTGGTTTTGTTTATGTACACTGATGATATAATCGAGAGGACCATATTCATACTCATACCGATCTCCTAAGCCAAAAACCAAGTGGACACTTGATCTACTGACAGCTGCAAAAAAGATTTGGATGGGGACTAATGTAATCAATCATTGGCGTGGATGCTGCACGCCGACGAGGGTATCGAGGGGGAATCGGATTCGCCGTCGTAGTCATCGTCGTCGTAGTCGTCGTCCTCGAAGTCGGTGAGGTCGTCGAAGTCCCAGAACTCGTCCTCCACCGCCTCCTCCGGCATCTGCCACCGTTCCTGCGATATCTCGGCCGACGACTCCAGCAGCTCCAGCACCTGCCGTCAATCACCCATGGCAACCAAGTCAGTGAAGCACAAAATTCAGATACATACAGCCACTACTCAAGATTCAGAATGGCAGCTGAATTAGTAACATACATACTGAATGTGCACACCAAGCGTTGCTCCAAACTGAAACACTTCACCCCCAAAACTTCGTTTTCCAACAAACAAAACAAAATAAAACAAAACAGTCGAGTCTCTGCGAGTCGGTCGTGTGGCCTAACGAGAGTATCAGACAACTGATGGTAAGTATATGTGCTAGTGGTACAGTGTATCGGCGATGATAGACTAATCCGTGATTGGACTTCGGTTGGAGCAGACCAAGCCCAATTCTGGGGTGGCATGTTTTGTTGGCTAGCCTCGGGATTTATCTTCTCGAGCTGTCCTGTGTCCCCAACCTCCCTCCCCTCGGCCTTCCCGTGAGTCAGTAGTAGTAGTAAGTACTAAGCTAGAAGCAACAGAGCATCCTATGCCAATAGCATTATCAAGAAACCGGCCATTCTTGGGAGCTGGGATGCGGCCAAAAGGACAAGAAGACCCGTTTGTCATCTTCCAAAGCCAGAGTAAAATAGCCAGGTCACCCGGTTCGTTGTCCTAACCCTTCATTCCCCACCCACTCACTAACAGAAGATTCAATGCCAAGGAAGTTCTCCTTGTAGCTTCCATAATTAGGCTCTAGTACGTACTGCTCAACCTCTAACCGTCGAAGTTGAAGCTCCCGTGGGCGCTTGGAGACAGGCCTTTCCAGCTGGGATATATATTGCTGATACTGATTGATCCTCCATTATGCATGCAGCATTATCATGCAGTGCCTCTGATTTTCGTATATGGCGCACTGCTACACACAGTGATACAGTGTATATCATCACTCATTTTCTACAGTGTGTGTGATCCTAGTTGGTTTGGTGTGATGCGATGTCCAGCAGAGCAGACCAAGACAATAGACAAGCTAGTCGACGAAACCACACGGGTTTGGTTTGGTGCAATGTTACTCGCGCACTACGTACTGGTCGGCAGATGCGTCCTCGCGAGTGAGCTTAAACAAAAGCTAGAACCCAAGCAACTGACACAACGTGAACGTGGCGGTATTTAACAACCGTATGCACGACCCTGACAGACATGCTACCACAACTACGACAGGTGCAAGCCGTATGTGTGTAGCAGGCTAGTCTAGTTTGGGCTCTATTTGATTGGACCAAGAATATACGGATTATTAATTTTGCGTCGATGTTAATATTATGTTTTCAGATAGCTAGGGAGATTATTCCCGGGCGAGATGGTTACTTGGCACCGGACATCCATAAAGTAATGGACTAATGGTGACCTGCAGATTACTACTAGTATGGGGTATGGCTTGACCTGCAGTGCAGATCAGCACATTATTAACACAGACGGTGTCTCTTGGACTAGATCCTTCCAGCAGCTGTTGACAATTATTCATCCATCCAAGCCGGCATTGGTTTATTTTTGCCACATTCCAGTTGTGATTTGTCCACGCCATTGTATGGTACTACTAGAATGACAGAGGTGGCGAACCTACCGTTCAGACCGGGCACGTACCTTGTAAGAAGCGCTTCGGATAATGTTTTCGTCTGCTTGATTGGCAATCTAGTTGGAGAAGTTGCAGTTGTTGCCAGTTGCAATGCAGGGCAAGAGGTTTGTTCGGGTTGCCGGAACAAGAATAGGAATATAGGTAGTAGTTGTCCTTGTGCCTTTTGTCGTCCGTTTGGTGATGGTTAGGGAGAGGGGTTTCAATTGGTGGCCCATGCATGCATGGTTATGGCGCAAATCCTACCACTCTGTCAGAGTCAGACCTACTACCCTAACATCTTCAAACCCAGACGGTTATGCGCAGGTTCTATCTAGGGCAGCAATTAGGGCACCAACTATCGAAAGCTACGTGCGTTATTTAGTGCTGGTCGACGCCATGTATGTCGGCAAAAGCCTTCAGCGTTACAAGATTAATGCTGCAAGTTTCGTGCTCCCAGTGGCTGAATTCTGAACTTTGTCCATAATTTGGACAAGGTAGGCCAGCAAGTGCAGAGGAAGAATATAATAATTTTCATCAGTAGTTTGTGTACCTCTGTCATGGTGGGACGCCACGCGGCAGCGGACCTGGCGCAGAGCGAGGCGACGAACATGAGCCGCCGGAGCTGGCCGGCGTCGTAGCCGCCGTCGCCGAGCCGCGGGTCCACCAGCCCTTGCACCACGCCGTCCTTCAGGTAAGGCTTGGCCTGCATGCCGGAACAGACGAGAAAAACTCAGCCACGTCGTCGCCCTGGGGACGAGCATGTGCCGGTGATGACACGTGCGGGAGAAACTTACCCATGCGAGGAGGCTCATGTGGGAGCCGTCGACGGGCTTCCGGCCGGAGATGAGCTCGAGGAGGAAGACGCCGAAGGCGAACACGTCCGTCTTCTCGTCCACGATGCCGTGCGTGAAGTACTCCGGCGCCAGGCACCTGCACGCCCGCCCGACCATAGAGTCAATGCCACGTCGCCATTTTCTTCCTCCTCTTCTTCAATGCCACACGTAGTAGTACTGTACAGCTCCGCTACCGGACAGAGACGACGAGAGGAAAGCTTTTGAGTTTTGACTGACTGACCCGAAGGTGCCCTCGATGGGCGCGATGGCGTGGTGCGTCCACTCCGACGGCAGCCACCGTGCGAGCCCGAAGTCGGAAATCTGCGTCAAGCAACGTCTGCGAGTCACCGCCACCGTCGAACAGAGGAAGTGTACATGGGAAGAGGAGGAGCAGAGTGCAAGCGTACCTGGGGCTGGTAGTCGGCGTCGAGGAGGATGTTGGAGGCCTTGATGTCCCGGTGGATGATCCGGCGCGCGCAGCCCTTGTGGAGGTAGCGGAGCCCCCGCGCCGTGCCCACCGCCACGCCGTGCCGCTGGCTCCACGTCATCACCGGCCGCTTCTCGTCTGCACCGCGTCAGTCAGGCGACACGTACGTGCTAGACTACATTGGGGAAAAGCAAACAGAGCATGTGGAGGAATGGAGAAGGGACTCGCCGTGGAGGTTTGCGGAGACGGAGCCGCGGGTGGAGAAGTCGAAGACGAGGTGGAGGCCGCGGTCGACGCAGCAGCCGAGGAGGGAGGAGACGTTGGGGTGGCGCACGTGGCCCACCGTGCCCAGCTCCGTCAGGAAGTCCTTCTCCTTCTTCTCGTCCGCCGCCGCCGCCGCCAGCCGCTTCACCGCCACGGCCCGCCCGTCCGCCAGGATGCCGCAGTACACCTCGCCGTACCCGCCACGCCCCACCACGTTGTCTGCACGCACGCACGCGCAACCCATAAAATCTCTGTATGTAACGCACTACAACGCCGGAGAAAGAAAGAAAGAAAGAAACGGCGGGCACGAACAAACCGGCGTCAATTCCTGTTTTTACCTGGGTGGAAGCCGTTGGTGGCCTGGTCAACCTCCTCGTAGGAGAAGCACCTCCATGCGGGCTTGCTCGGCGCCACCGCCACCGGCGGCGGGGGCTCGGCCTCGACGACGCAGTCCTCGTCGGGGTTGCTCCGGCGGCCGATGGACAGGAGCCGCTTCAGGCTCCGGCTCCTGAGGTAGTTCATCCCCCCTCTACCTATCCACCGAATCCGGCGCGCGGCGGAGCACACGCACGCACGCGCACGCACACTTGGCTAGCTAGCGTAGGAGGTCAAGCGAGAGGGATACGAGGGCATTGAATGCCCGGGCAGCTGAAGCAAGAAAGCAAAGGCAGTGGAGAGAAACTGCTCCGCATTCAGCAGGGCATTAAATCGGGCGCGTAACTACTCCCTGCGTCGTCGCGTGCGCTCAGGCTCAGCTCAGCTCAGCTCGAGCAGGAGCGCTCAGCTCAGCTCAGTCAGTCACGACTCACGAGTGTGGAGGGAGAAGAAGACGGCACGAGGGGGGGAAGGGGAGGAGAGGGGGGGCGTCGCTGTCCGTGCCAGTGCCTCGGCGGGGAGGGAACAGCACAGAGGGGTGCGATACGATGCGAGAGAAGGCTCCATTTTATATGTGCTGTTTGCTTCTGGTGAGGCGGGACAGGACGACGGTTGCGGGACCCGGCCGCCAACGGAGGCAGCGGCCAATGATCTCTTCTTTCTTTGTTTGTTTGTTTCTTTCTTTCTTTCTTGTACCGGCACGGCAGCACGGGAGCGCGGGAGGAGCCGCGGCGAGGAGCCATTAGCCTCTTTTTAATCCAAAAGGTATTATTATCATCGATCGCCCTCGTTTCATTTCATCCACGCAACGCTGAGTGACACGCACAGGTGGCGTCGCTGGTGCCGTGTTGGGTGCGCGCGGGCGGGGCTGCTGGTGCTGGTCTGATTGCCGGGCGGGCGCGCCAATGAATGCCGCCCGCTTGGCGCGGCGTGTGTGGCAATGGATTCGACAGTTATGACTTCATGGCGGAGGGGATAGAGCTGGCTGAGCCTGAGCGTGACCGGTCACCCGTCTCCCATGCGTGCCTGCCGAGGGGAGCGGCGGGTTTCGAGACATGATTCCGTACCTGGTGCCCGGGAACAAATTCCGTTTGGCTCCGTCGCTGGTAGAGCTAACAGACGTAAGATGAAGCTTTTAGCTTCCCTGACAACTGGCCGATAATGCATCTTCGGATTGTAAGAATTTGAAAATGTAGGAATAGAAAACAATGATTAAGATGCATGCATTGTAAATTCCTACTATAAGATTCTATAATTATAGAGGGCCCAAAGGATATACAATTCAAGTGCACCAGACTTCTCGAAGGAAAAATAAAATGAGGTTTGAGCTCGTTTTAGGACCCCTATAAAATGAAAGGTATAAGAATGCTTCTCGTAGAGGTTTGATAAACCCGTTCATAAGATCCAAATGACTTTCACGGGAAAATTTTCATATGCAATTAAATCCTCTGAAATTTTAATGAAATTCTTGCAATGAAATAAGCCTAAGGTTCACCATGCCTCGCAGTTCCTATTAAAAATTCACCAGGTCGTTGGGACATCCATTGGATCGTTGGGCCACTGGACTAGGCCCATCGTCCGTAAATTTGGATCCCATGGCCTCTCGTGTGCGCCGATGCTATATCTCACTTACTGCAAGATAGAGCACCGCCTGGCCTCAAGCGTTTCTGCTTGTGCGTCGTTTTGGGAAGGCCTTTTTCTCGTTGGCTCGTCTCAATTTCTTTCCTTCTATTCCAATGGTTTAAGGAACCTTCTAACCATGTTTGAGGAAGACTCTGGGTCGTTTTTTTCCTTCTTTCTGGTTCCTTTTCAGTTATCTTCTTCTCTTCTCGTTTTTTGCTCAATTTCCCTTGTTTGGCTTAGTACCAATTTCTTTTTATTTTTCATTTTTCCTTTCTTATTTTTTTTCCTTCTGTGTGGTTCCTTTTCGGTTTTCTATTTTCCTTTTTATTTTTATTTTCTGCTTTATTTATATATTTGTTTTTCATTTACTCATGGATTCACGTGTTTTTTACCAGTTTGTTTTAGTGTACAAGCATTTTTTATATGGTATGAACATTTAAAAAAAACTGAGTGATCTTTTTGCATTTTACAAACAGTTTTTTACATATGAATATTTTTGAAATACATGCTGAATATTTTTTGAATTCACGCTAAACATTTTCTATATACACTTTGATCATTTTTTAAGTACACATTGAGAATTTCTTGAATGAATGTTTGAACATGTTTACATTTTTGCGACATTATTTTAAACACCTGAACATTTTTAAGCCTTATGGAAAAAATTTAAATGGTATGATTTCTTTATATGTCATGATTGTTTTTGTAAATGTGCACACAGTTTCAGAATGGTACAAAAATTGAAAAAAAAATATGTGAACACATTTTTACATTCCGTGGAAATATTTTAAACAATGTCATGGCCATATCTTCATACGCGTGAACATTTCTTTTAAATGTCCTAAATCTTTTTTTAATGGTATGAATATTTTCTGTAAGCTGCACATTCCCTTTTTTACATTTAATGAAGGGTTTTCCTTACGCATGAACATTTTTGAAATGTCACACACACTTTTTTGAATTGTACAAACATTTATTTAAAATTATACCAACAATGTTTTTACATTAATGAACATTTCCTAATATTGTCATGTACAAGTTTGTAAATGTGTGAATATTTTTGGAACATTGGGAACATTGTTTGAATTGTACGTACATTTGGTTTTACATGTCATGAACATTTTTTTGATGGTATGACCATTTGCTATGCATACAAATGTTATTTGACAAAAGTCATGAACGCTACGGAAATTAGCGAAAACCCAAAGCCCAAAAAGCTCGTACATGTCTGTACTATAAGGAGGAGTTGGTATGTCCGTCTCACCCGGTCACCCCCTTGAATCCCCTTGAATCCATCGGGGCGTGATGTACGTTTTTCTACCGGAGCGGGGTACGCATAAACGGCGAGGTTTGTTTGTTCAGGCCGACCTGACAACAACGGCCCCATGAATTAGACGTCGGTACAAGCCAATTTGGTCAGTGCCCACTAGCGAGAGGCCAGACTTGGTGTCGTGTGCCCAGTAGGCCCAGTAGCGAGGCCGCCTCCAGGCCCAGCCGCGCTACATGAATAGTCCCACTACGATGGCGTCTTCCTTTCGTCCAAACGAAGCACCTGGATTGATTTTAAAAAAGAAGAAGTAAAAACCGAAGCAGCTGGATACAGTCAGAGCCTCAGAGGGAACGGCGTGCATATACGCACGCCTGGTGTAGAGCCAATTTCCAGCAACCTACCCTAGCATGCATGTCGCTACGAAATTATCAAAGGGAAAAAGTGTTTCAAACGGAACGAGATTGACGGTGGTGGGTGCTGACATGACGTTTCAACTCTGAGGCCCTCGCCCAGACGCGTCCGAGGACTTGCCGAGAACTCATGATCAGCGTCAATTAGCTTGGCACGCGTCCAAGGAAAGTTCAAATTTCAAAGATGCGCAACGTCGTCTATACTCGGCCGATACACAACACGATGGATATTGTACAATAGCAGTAATTGAACAAGTCAGCTGCCATTTCTATGGGCACCTCCCTTAATTAAGTACTCCCCGTCGTCGCCGACCGACCTTCCATTCAGGTTCCACCCAACGACAGACAATCAAGATGAGAAGCACGATCGAACTGCTACGTTGACAACATACACACGATTACGTTGGAGTGAAGAACAGAGCAACCGCGTAAGCCCGTTGACATTTTCTCCGGACAAGACTTTTAAGTACTGGTCGACCGGCATTCCCTGGCTTACAGACAATTGATCAAGAGGGGAGGCTCTCGATCGAGCAGCAGCAGCAGCAGCAAAGATGGTCAGGGCGATGGGTATTGCCGCGGCAAAAGGCTTCACCGCCGGTTCCATGCACTACACGCCCAGCGGCGTCGTGTGTCTAGCTTTCGCCTTCGTGGCCGCGGTTGCCATCGTGGCCGTCGCCGTGTTTGGTTGCGCCGGCCACAAGAGCTCCGGCGGGAAGAAGCCTCGACGTGGTCACGGCGGCTCCTACTGGGCAGCTGGAGCGGGCGCAGGCGCAGGCGTCTATGTTGGAGACAGCGGTGTTAGCACAGGCGGTGGTGGCTGTGGCGGCGGAGGGGGAGGAGGTGGTGGCTGTGGAGGCGGAGGAGGTGGTGGAGGTTGCTGAGAAAAGACATCACACAGTGGATTATTACTGCAAGACCATGATATAATTTGGTTGGATAAATTTCACTTTATTCGAATATTTGTAAATAATACTTTCATTTTCGGAGATGTTGTAAATGCACGCTCACTTGTTTACATATTTATACATTCATTCATATATGATCTATAATTTCACATGTTTACTTCATTGTGGTGCCTCTTGGACGACTTCTTCCTTGGGTCCGGCTGGCTCCTGTTGTCCAGTCGCCGTTCTTTGGCGCTTTCGGTGGAGGGTGCATTGATCTAGTTCGCCTCGATGTCATGGTTGTGTCTTCAAGGTTTCCGGATTTGGTTGTGACGCGATGTCTCTTTGCCATTTGTGGCTTGAGGTTGGCAATGTGAATTTAGTTAGATGTTTGTAGTGCTGAAATATGAGGTGGGCTTTAGGCCATCCAACAATTTTTAAAATCTCTAAAGGGCCATCTGGGTCATATGATTATGTGATGGGAAGTTTAGTACCAACCCGAATTTGGAGGAAGAATCGAACCTCCTTATGAGGAATCCTCTTCAACATGCAATTGGAGCTTGAGAAGAGAAGTAGTCCCGTGCGCTCATTCTCTATCTCCCGCCACGCCACGCGGGCATCGTGTTTCGTGAATGGGCTGAGTTAAGACCTATGTCACTTGTGCACTTCAGCTTAATTTTTGCTGGTTAGGAACAAAGAGTCCTTAACAGACGAGCCACGATCTAAGATGTCAGATCGTGGGCTGTTGCCGACTCGGACGTGGGTCAAACCAACGCCTCTCCACCCGACCGCGCCTATATATTCGAGGCGTCGGCCAAACCCAGCCGTCATGAAGAGCATATCACATCTTCTCTGTCTCCACACGCACTGTCCACCGTCGTTCCACTCGCTGCTGCTGTCGGCGGCAATCTCTTCCCATCCACTGCATGCATGACTGTACAGGAGAGCATGCCTCCAGAACCCCTCGCCTTGAGATCTTGTACGAGAAATATGTGATTAGGTTTTTGGGGAGTGTCTCCTACGCGATTGCTCGACACCATCCTTCTCCGCGTCACCTCTGTCACCACCTTGGCCACCAAAGCCGAGAGACTCGCTGCCGAGAAGCTCGCCGCTAACAAGAAGACGATTGAGGAGGCCGCCCTGCAAACTGGCCAACTGAAGGGTATAACTCACTTATCCCACTCTTGTTTATGCTCTTGTTAGCCGTACTAGAGTTACTAGCTGAGTGCCCGTGCGTTGCCATGAAACAACAAACTTACATGTTGCCCAACATCATTGTTGGCCGCTGACACCGTCACCCCTTGTCAGTCGCAATGGGGGGGAAAGGGGAGGGGATATTTTGTCTCCCATCATCCTTGCAACCCCTCCACTAAAGTGCTCATCCCATAAAATATATTATTATACTTTCTTGTACTCCCTCTGTAAACTTATATAAAAGCATTTAGATCACTACTTTAGTGATCCAAATGCTCTTATATTAGTTTATAGAGGGAGTACTATACGATGTACCACTAAAACAAAATACATGTGACTCATACTTGAAATTCAGCTGAACATGAATGAGCCAATAAAATTTTATATCCTCATGCCCTTGATGAAATATCATAGAAGTTGAAGGTTATTAGCCCCCAAATAAATGCTCGGACATTGCCATTCAGTTGTAAATTTAGTCAGAGATAGGTATATACATGCGACAATGGAACATCACAAAAATATAACAAAATATTGATTAGAGCATCCTCCATGCGTTCCCCATGTTCATTCATGCATCTTATTTTCTTCTTCCTTCCTCTATGTTTGCTCGCGCGCCAGCTCCGCGATATCTGATCCAGGGGCCAGGGGATTTCAGGTTAATATATCTGAGCGGCCGTTTCCTTCTCATTGCTGACGACCTTTCCCATCAGTGTGTGACTGGATCTACAAGGAAACATTTTTTACACTTGTACCTTCCTCATTTTTTTCACTCATACCATTGATTAAAAAAAAGACAATGGTGTATGTGAGGCATCCCTTAAAAACAATTGCAATCATAATCTAAATAGGTGTTGAAAAGCAAGCAACACTTAAAACCCATAATTCATAATACATACAATTCATGTCAGGTAAATTATAATATATTTGGCTCATATCAAAACAAACATGTATACGGGAGGGAGGCAACTACAGCTTGCTTGTACCGGGTCCCGAGACACAACACCGTCAACCGAATTGTTGACAGTGTATGTGAGGCATCCCTTCTTCTCTACATCAACGGTGTCATGTTCAAATTTCAATGGCCATGGTCTGTATCCTTCGCGCCGAGACACATATTTGGAGCTCCTGGACAGGGAAGATACACTAGTACAAATAGGGCCTATTGTCCCGGTTCATAAGGGCTTTTAGTCCCGGTTCTGGAACCGGGACTAAAGGGTCGTTACTAAAGCCTCCCCTTTTAGTCCCGGTTCTTACACGAACCGGGACTAAAGGCCGTCCACATGGCCGCTGCCTGGAGGTCCACCTTTAGTCCCGGTTGGTAACACCAACCGGTGCTAAAGGAAATTTTATGATTTTTTTTGAAAATTTTCTTTTTGAATTTTTTTGAGTTTTTTTTTATTTTCAAATTTCTGAATTATTTTAACCTCTAATCTCTAATCACCCTCATCACTGCTCAATTTAACCTCCAATCTCTAATCACCCCTCATCATTCCAAATCATCTAACTTCCCGAACGGTCACCCATCTCACTACTCCAGCCTGAGCACGCTTAACTTTCGGGTTCTATTCTCCCTCGTTTCCAAGTCTGCACTTGTTGTTTTCCTGACAATAGTAATATGTCAATCCTATTAACCCTCAGGAATTTAGCTTGAGCAGGAAGTCACACATTTCACTGTTTGAGTTTGAAATTATTGTTCTAAAAAACAATAATTATTTAGTAACACTAATATTTCTTGAATAAGTAGTTTGACCACAGTTTGACCAGGTTTGACCAAAATTCAAAAACACTAAAGTAATTATTTAGTAACACTAATATTTCTTGAATAAGTAGTTTGACCATTGTTTGACCAAAGTTTGACCATATTTGACCAAAATTCAAAAAAAACTGAAATAATTATTTAGTAACACTAATATTCTTGAATAATTATTTAGTAACACTAATACTTCTTGAATAAGTAGTTTGACCAGATTTAACAAAAATTAAAAAAAAACAAAAAAACTGAAATTTGAGCATAACTTTTTTTCCTTTTAGAATTTGAGGATTCTTGCAAATAGGTCGTAGGCCATCAAAATCGGATGCGGATTTTCGTGCTGAACATTTTGATATATTATACGTTTTTTCTGACATAGTATGCAAAAGTTATAGCCGTTTTACATTTTCCCTACACTTTTTGCAAAACATGTCCAAATTTAAGTTTTTAAATTTTCCTAACTAGTAGATGTAGGAACATAACTACATCTTGAAGGATTTTAATTTTTGAAGTTTTTATGATTTTATTTTGCTTTTTACAAAACTGAAAAGGCGATCCACCGGGGGGGGGGGTACAGTTTGAAAATGGGACCTTTAGTACCGGTTCGTGGCACGAACCGGTACTAAAGGCACCCATTAGTACCAGTTCATGGCACCAACCGGGACTAAAGGTCCCATTTGAACCGGGACTAATGCCTTTGCCGCATGAACTGGGATCAATGCTCACATTAGTCCCGGTTTATGACTGAACCGGGACTAATGGGCTAACCCGGCCTGGACCAAAGCCCTGTTTTCTACTAGTGATATTGCTTTGGCAGCCTTGGGCTCATCATCGCCTCCTTGCCACATACAGTGCACTGTCAAAAGAAAAAATAGATGTATGTTAGTGATATCAAATATATAATTCAATCTTTAAATTCCGCTCATAGCATAAAGAGCCAAACAAGATACGAGTATCACTTGAGGATATATCTTAGCAACAGAAGCATCAATTCCACTTCTTTGTGATGGGGCAGCTCGATTTCAAGACTGTCATCTTCATTCGCAAGACTGTCATATTCATTCCCAAAAATCATATGATTTGATCACCTCCAAATTATCAATATTACCTTGAACCTAGGACATGCTTCCTAATTTTGTATGGTTGCAGATCAAAACTCCACACATGACTCAAGATCGAGAACGATGTAATAAGTTAGGACTAACATGAACATTAAGTAGGACAACCAGCATGCCTGGTTAACAGAAAACTACGACGACACACTACCATCACACTGAATATGTAAACTTGTGTGCATTATTTAGGTTCTCAACACCTGATAGCGAAAAGGAACATGGTGCCATTTGACTAGTACTTTTCTTCTGTTATGCATATCCAATCTCTCATGCTCTTCCTGTTCATTTTCTCCTATCAAGCGTCTCTTTGCAAATGTATGGAGAATAGCAACTTCCCACGTAGATGGGGTCTGGATCAATGACCCAACAAGAGCAGGCAACAACATTATGGAAGTACTGGTCAAGCTCGATATCAATCGAGGACCACCTTCACTGATGGTGGCATGCTGTGAGAAGACATGATGCGCTCTGGCTCACCAGATGCCGGCTCACTGCAGAAGTAATTCTGCACACATCAAGACTTGAAACACAAGAATCAATGTCTTAAAAAATTAAAAGAAGAAGCAACACATATAGAAGTGTGAAAAAGCCATAAGCAGGGACAGAATTGTGCAATAGCTCTGATGGATGCACATAAGACAGTTACTACCAAAATAAAGTAGTCTATGTGGCAATTTGATTGTCGGAGAAGTTTACATATAATATACCCTTCAAGTAAACTGAAAATTGAGAGGTTCATCTATATAGATACAATAGCTCTGAAAGAGCACAATCAAATCACAAGAAAAACAAGCAATGGTCATTTTGACCATAAGCAAAATATCACACATTATTAAGAAAAATAATAAGCTCAGTGTGCAGGCAACATGATACTAATTTATAATGCACTTCTCATGCACACAAACGGCGACATTTGTAAATGAAGTAGTAATTATTGGTAATACATATACACTTGTCTTTCAGAAGCTGAAACCTACACGCATCTGCAATCATGCATCAAACCTGCCCGTACAAAGGTTGGAAAATTTCCTATTTGGTAGCCATCTACAATAATGCAGGAAAGAAAGGTGTCTGTATTTTTTTTTGAACTCCCATGTATAGCCAATAACAGACTTACCAGAAGTAGTACATCCCAATGTAGCAAAAATGTTGCTTGGGCTTGACTAATAAAAAGTAAATTAAGACAAGCATGCTAGATAAGTGAAATATTTAGATATTACTGTTGTACCATGATTATTAGAGTTGTGACGTGCTTGAACCATCTCATCATGTTTCTGTTCTGGAATTTGTTCTTTACAAAACATTCAACTACTTGCTCATCTTCACAATAATGGATCCACCTTTGTGTCTGAGGTCCTAGAATGCATTCGATGCACCTTGTTGGAGGATGTCGTTGCAGTAAAGACTAAATATGTTGCATCTTTCACAATCATAGTACAATGAGAGATGACAATCTATTAGCAAGGCCTCTCATTGGTAAAAAAGCAATCAAAAGCGAGTAATGAATTTCATACCAAATGCACAAAAAATACAAACCAATGCGAAGCACATAAATCATTGCCACAACGAGAACATGTATTAAATTCTATTTGCATCATTGAAAAAAGGTCAGCAAAACGCATACCCCTATATAGAACTCTGTAGTGAAGTTTTGCCTGCTATACAGTGCCAATTGTGTTTTCGCACCAGCAGCTTGCAGTCTGACTATAGAATATTTACTTCAACCACATGCTTCAGAGTTCCCTGGCAAAAAAGGCTCCAGAACACATATGCTTGCATCACAGAACTATAAAGCTATGAGAAGCATTGTAGTGGAGAAATCATTTCGAGCAAATTAATAGCCATCATAATTCTTTCATTTTTTCTAATGATATATCATCCATATAGTTTCTCTTACATTATACATAGCACGTGAGAACCCACAATTATTATTCAAGCCTGTACGTGAGAACCCACAATTATTATTCAAGCCTTATATACCATCTAAGAAAATGCTATGCGTGTAGCATGTTTGACTTTGTTAGAAGTCTGTTGAAGTTTGACATTAATTTAGAAAATATTGTGTACAAAACAAACATCCGTTGACAATTAAAATTGACCATAGGTGTTGTATGGACTGTCTTTTTCTGGATGTAAAAAAGCCAACATGCTATACATGGGAGGCATAGTGGTTTCTAAGCTCGGCATAGTGGTTTGGACAGTCTAGAAGAGGAAATCAGATATGTGCATGCTGGGCATAGTGGTTTGTAAGCTCGGCAACAATCTCCTCACTACTGTTCTACACATTCAAAGGTTGCCAACTTTACCCCGAGTGGTTTTGCTGCTTCCATGAGACCTCCTATGTGTGAGGGTATCCACTATAAGAGGTGGCGCGTGAGAGCAGTCTTATGGTTTCAGACCATGAGCTGCTATGACGCCACTCTTGGCAAACCTGAAGGGGAGCAAGATGCCCAACAGGCACAAGCTTTTCAGAAAATGGATACCTTGTTTAAGGCTGCTCTCTTGAGTGTTCTTGGTGAGAACATAGTTGATGCTTATGCATCAATTGACAATGGAAAAGATATGTGGGACGCACTCGAGGCCAAGTTTAGGGTCTCGGATGTCGGCACTGAGCTGTACATCATGGAGCAATTCTATGATTACAGGATGACTGAAGAGCACTCTGTGGTTGAGCAGGCTCATGAGATACAGTCATTTGCTAGAGAACTTGAGCACTTCAATTGTATGCTACCGGACAAGTTTGTTGCCGGGGGTATCATCACTAAGCTTCCTCCTTCATGGAGGAACTTTGCTACCTTACTGAAGCATAAGAGACTGGAGTTTTCTGTTCTAGATCTCATTTGTACTCTTGATGTGGAAGAAAAGGCGAGAGTAAAGGACACACGTGCTCGAGGTATTGAGGGAGGATCTAGTGCCAATCTGGTACAGAAGAAAAACTTCCAGTCCCACAAGTTCAAGAACAAGGGCAAGCTTGATGGTAAAGCAAAGTTTGATGGGAAGAACAAGCCTGTGCAACACACGAACTTCAAGAAGAAGAGTGACAAGAAGAAAGGTGCTTGTCATGTGTGTGGAGATCCTGATCATTGGGCTCCTAGTTGTCCTAATCACTATGACAAGCGTCATCCTGGGAAAGGCGGCAAGACCGCTAATGTTGTCATTGGAGACACTGACATGAAGGATGCTGTGTATGGTATATTCCCCACTATTCTTTCAGTATGTCATTCTCCTGATTGGTTGATTGACACGGGTGCTAATGTGCATGTATGCGGTGATATTTCCATGTTTTCGTCTTATTAGACCGCAGGGACTTCAACCGTGCTGATGGGCAACGGTTCAAGTGCTTCGGTTCATGGTGTTGGCACGGTCGATGTGAAGTTTACTTCGGGGAAGATCGTGCGGCTGAAGAACATGCATTATGTCCCCTCTGTCAATAAAAATCTTGTTAGCGGATCTCTTCTGTGTAGAGATGGCTACAAGCTTATCTTTGAGTCGAATAAATTTGTAATCTCCAAGTATGGAACCTTTGTTGGTAAAGGCTATGAGTCAGGAGGCCTGTTTCGTTTATCCTTATCAGACGTTTGCAATAAAGTTGTTAATCATATTTGCAACAATAGTGAATCAAATGTGTGGCATTCACGTCTTTGTCATGTTAACTTTGTTGCATGTTGCGACTAGCGAAGTTGAACTTAATCCCTAGTTTCACCACTATCAAGGGATCTAAGTGTCAAGTGTGTGTGCAAGCTAAGCAACCTCGTAAGTCTCACGTGACTGTGGAGACGAGAAATCTTGCACCACTAGAACTAATACATTCAGATCTATGTGAAATGAATGGTGTTTTGACAAAAGGTGGAAAGGAATATTTCATGACGTTAATTACGACTCCACTAGATACTGTCGTGTGTATCTTCTGAAATCTAAGGATGAGGCTTTGAACTTTTTCAAGATCTATAAAGCTGAAGTGGAAAACCAACTTGATCGAAAAATCAAGAGGCTTAGGTCCGACTGTGGTGGAGGGTATTTTTCCAATGAATTTGATGCTTTTTATGCGGAACATGGTATAATCCATGAGAGGACGCCTCCCTACTCACCTCAGTCAAATGGGGTGGCCGAAAGGAAGAACCGTACTCTAACTTATTTGGTTAACGCCATGTTAGACACATCGGGTCTCTCCAAGGCATGGTGGGGGGAGGCGATATTGACGGCTTGTCATGTCCTAAACCGACTTCCCACAAAGAACAAAGAGATAACTCCATTCTAGGAATGGGAGAAGAAAAGGTTAAAGCTCTCTTATCTATGAACCTGGGGTTGTTTGGCGAAAGTCAATGTGCCAATTCCAAAGAAGCGGAAGCTGGGACCAAAAACTGTGGATTGTGTTTTCCTGGGATATGCTTTTCATAGCATTGGCTATAGATGGTTGTAAAATCTGAGGTACCTGACATGCATGTCGGTACGATCATGGAGTCGAATGATGCGACTTTCTTTGAAGTTATCTTTCCCATGAAGGATGTTGCTACCTCATCTAATCAGGAGATACCTAGTTCATCGAATCAGGAACCAGTTACAATTGCCGAACCTGCCATTTCGATGGAACACTTTGAAAGTCCTGTGGAGGAAAACAATGAAGTTCCTACTAGGAGCAAGAGACAGAGGACTGCAAAGTCCTTTGGTGATGATTTTCTTGTGTATCTCATAGATGACACTCCCAGTTCTATTTCGGAGGCCTATGCATCTGAAGATGCTGACTACTGGAAGGAAGCGGTTCGTAGCGAGATGGATTCCATCTTGGCGAATGAAACTTGGGAGATAACTGATCGTCCTTATGGGTGCAAACCTATAGGATGCAAATGGGTATTCAAGAAGAAGCTTAGGCCTGATGGTACTATTGAAAAGTACAAGGCTCGGCTCGTGGCAAAGGGTTATACCCAAAAGGAAGGTGAAGACTTCTTTGATACTTACTCACCTGTGGCTCGACTGACCAGTATTCAAGTTCTACTTTCACTAGCTGCCTCACATGGTCTTCTCATTCATCAAATGGATGTTAAGACTGCTTTCCTAAATGGAGAGTTGGATGAGGAAATTTATATGGAACAACCAGATGGGTTTGTAATAGATGGTCAGGAAGGGAAAATGTGCAAGTTGCTGAAGTCTTTGTATAGACTCAAGCAAGCACCCAAACAGTGGCATGAGAAGTTCGAAAGAACTTTAACAGCTGCAGGCTTTGTTGTGAACGAAGCTGATAAATGTGTGTACTATCGCCATGGTGGGGGCGAGGGAGTTATGCTTTGCTTGTATGTTGATGACATACTGATTTTCGGAACAAATCTGAATGTTATTAAGGAGGTCAAGGATTTCCTATCTCACCGTTTTGAGATGAAGGATTTAGGAGTGGCCGATGTCATTCTGAACATCAAGTTGTTGAGAGATGATGATGGTGGGATTACATTGCTTCAATCTCACTATGTGGAAAAGATCTTGAGTCGCTTTGGCTATAATGACTGCAAGCCCTCTCCAACACCATATGATGCTAGCGTGCTGCTTCGAAAGAATCGAAGAATTGCTAGAGATCAATTGAAGTATTTTCAGATTATTGGCTCACTTATGTACTTAGCAAGTGCTACAAGACCTGGCATATCTTTTGCTGTTAGCAAACTGAGTCGGTGTAACGCCCCGAGACCGACGCTCCAGAAGACTTCCAGCTATTCCGAGTTTTGTCATGTGATTTGTTTTGTTTGTGCATCCATCATGCCATCTCTTGCATTGCATCGTTTCTTCATGCCATCATATCATTAATTTTTATAACTCTTCTAAATAAATTGTATGGATTTTTTCGATCCATTTAATTCGAGGGAATTCACTTGTGATTTCTCTTTATAACGTATTAAAGCCTCTCAATATTATTAGGGAGCTATAATAAAATTATTCCATTTATTTGGAATTAACCATAACCCACTTGCAAAATATCCCATGCCTTTGTTATCTTAATTCTTGGTCTCCAACCTTGCCATATATTTCTTTCATCATTTTCCGGAGCTCCATCAAAAATCCGAACATTTTTGGACCTTCCTTTTATCAAGTCCTAGTTCAAACCCATTTGAATTAAATTCAAATGAGTTTGAATTTAAATATTTCAATCATGGCCTTTCTATTTTTCTTGGAACGAGCATATTTTTGCGAGTCCGGGAAAATTATCCCCATGCGCAAATCTTTCCTCTAACCTCTCTTTCTTTTCTTTCTTTTCTCTGTTTTGTTTTATTATTCATTAGTGAGAGAAGATAGCCCAGCAGCCTATCCAGGCCGGCCCAGCCAGCCCATCTAACCACTGTTAACCCTAGCCCCTGCCCGATCCCCATCTCTCCCGGTTGCCTCCCTTGCGACGCAACTCCCCTTCTTCTCGATCCCCATTGCTCGCCCGCAGCCATCGCCAGGGAGAGCCCTGCTCGATCCCCTCCTCCCTCGATGCGCCATCGCAGGGAGAGCAGCGCCGCGCCCTCGTCTCGTTCCCCTCGCGCTGCCAGAGAGGAGCAGAGCCCCGCTCCTCCCGACCCACCTCACACGCGACCCCGCCGCCTCGCGCCTCCACCTCCTCGCCGGCCGGCCGCAGCTCGCCGTGCCCTGCTTCTCCTCCCGTGCCTCTCCACCCCCTCGCGCCGACTCCTTCCACCGCGACCAAGGTTGCTGCCTCCCCGTTGACCTTCCTCTCCTACCGCACCTCGCCCTTGCCTTCCTTTGCCTCGACCTTCTCCTTGCTGTCGCGACCGTCGCTCGCCTCCACCACGTGCGTGCCTCGCCCCGGGCCTCTTCTCCCTAGTGCTCGCCCTCCTACCGTGCCCACCGCCTGCGATGGCCTGTGAGGCCATCAGCGCGGCCCTGTCCGCGTGAAGCCCCTGCTCCACCACCATTAGCGCCTGATGTCTCCGTCCCCCGCGCCTTGTTGCTGCTCTAGGCCATGAGCTCGCGGCTACCGCTCGGACGCCAAGACCGAGACCGCCCCGAACCACGTCGTCTCGCTGGATCGTCAAGACCATCTCGTTTTTTTGCAAGTTCCTCTACGCCCGAAGACGTTGGATGCGCCAAGTTCCACTACAACATGCACCACTACTGTTGCTGAGGGTTTCGTCAAGTTCAACTACATCGACTACGAATGGTGAAGACCCCGAACATCTACGGAGGGTGTACATCTACACCGCCAAGACCGGATCGACAAGTACCCCGACGTCGCGTGTACCACTACTGTCAACCTGAACATCTACGAAAACGTGTACCACTACCGTCGCCGTGTACCACTACTTCCACTACCGTCGCAAGAACGACTAATTCCACTACGACCCGTGTACCGCTACTTCCATCTACATCGCTCCGAGCTCGAACTGCCCTGGAAATGCACGCTTCGAAGGTATAACCCCGAGAGGACCGCCCGTGAATGAATGCATGTGTTGTATGAGATGAATTGTATGTTTGCACCGTTGCCCGTTTGATCCTTGCACGTTCCTTCCTCGTTTGCCATGCCGCCGTCCCGTGGGAACCCGGTAGTCGGGAGCACCCCACCATCTCTAGCATGTTGCGCACATCCGCACGCCTCCTTTTGCACCGGTATCTCCGTGAGCTACCGGAACCGATATGTTGCCGTGGCACCATTTTCGTTTCATCGCCGTGGCACCCTTTTCGTTCTGCCATGGTGACCAAATGCTTCATAACATGCTCATGTCAAGGTTTTCATAAAAATTGCATAAACCTTGATTATGGCATCCGCATCATGTTAACAACAATTAAAATGCTTAAAACTATGTTTGCATTAAATTGCTAAATGTCATATGGGGATTTTCCGGAATTGTTGTTTGTTGTTTCCGGCCTCACTTAAACTTGCCTAAATAGTTAGTTTATTTATGCCTCACCTCTTGCCATGCTTAACAACATTTAATATTGTTGTGTTCCTAACGAGAGAGAACTAAATAATTGATGTGGTGTTCCGTCAATATGCAACTCGTTGCATATTGAGCTCCACTTAATTTGTAGTATTGTTTGTTGCACTTTGCCATGCCATGCCTCTTTAAACCGGACATGCATCATACTTGTTTGTGCATCATGACATGTTTATGCTTGTGTGTTTACCATATTGTTTGCTTCTTTCCGGTTTGCTTCTCTCGTTAGCTTCGGTTTCGTTCCGGAGTTGTGAGGATTCGTTCGACTACGTTCGTTTGTCTTCTTCATGGACTCGTTCTTCCTTGCGGGATTTCAGGCAAGATGACCTTTACCCTCGATATCACTTCTATCTTTGCTTGCTAGTTGCTCTGTTCTATTGCCATGCTGCGCTACCTATCACTTGTTTACCATGCCTCTCATATTGCCATGTCAGCCTCTAACCTTATCACCCTTCCTAGCAAACCGTTGTTTGGCTATGTTACCCGCTTTTGCTCAGCCCCTCTTATAGCGTTGTTAGTTGCAGGTGAAGTTGAAGATTTCTCCATGATGAACAGGATTATGTTGGGATATCACAATATCTCTTATTTAATTAATGCATCTATATATTTGGTAAAGGGTGGAAGACTCGGCCTTATGCCTGGTGTTTTGTTCCACTCTTGTCGCCCTAGTTTCCGTCATACCGGTGTTATGTTCCCGGATTTTGCGTTCCTTACGCGGTTGGGTGATTTATGGGACCCCCTTGACAGTTCGCTTTGAATAAAACTCCTCCAGCAAGGCCCAACCTTGGTTTTACCATTTGCCACCTAAGCCTTTTTCCCTTGGGTTCTGCAGACTCAAGGGTCATCTCTATTTTAACCCCCCCGGGCCAGTGCTCCTTCGAGTGTTGGTCCGAACTGAGTAGACTACGGGGCCACCTCGGGGAAACTTGAGGTCTGGTTTTACTCGTAGGATGTCTCATCCGGTGTGCCCTGAGAACGAGATATGTGCAGGTCCTATCGGGATTTGTCGGCACATTGGGCGGCTTTGCTGGTCCTGTTTTACCATTGTTGAAATGTCTTGCGAACCGGGATTCCGAGGCTGATCGGGTCTTCCCGGGAGAAGGTATATCCTTCGTTGACCGTGAGAGCTTGTGATGGGCTAAGTTGGGACACCCCTGCAGGGTATAATCTTTCGAAAGCCGTGCATGCGGTTATAGGCAGATGGGAATTTGTTAATGTCCGGTTGTAGATAACTTGACACCAGATCCAAATTAAAATGCATCAACCGTGTGTGTAGCCGTGATGGTCTCTTTTCGGCGGAGTCCGGGAAGTGAACAAGGTTTTGGGTTATGTTTGACGTAAGTAGGAGTTCAGGATCACTGATTGATCATTGCTAGTTCACGACCGTTCCGTTTGCTCTCTTCTCGCTCTTATTTGCGTATGTTAGCCACCATATTTGCTTAGTGCTTGCGGCAACTCCACCTCATTACCATTTCCTACCCATAAGCTTAAATAGTCTTGATCTCGCGGGTTTTGAGATTGCTGAGTCCTCGTGGCTCACCAGATACTATCACAACAGTTGCAGGTGCCGATGATACCAGTGCAGACGACGCAACCGAGTTCAGATGGGAGCTCAACGAAGATCTTAGTTGTTGCTATGTTTCGTTTCATGTTGATCAGTAGTGGAGCCCAGTTGGGACGATCGGGGATCTAGCAGTTGGGTTATCTTCTTTTCTTTTGGCTTCGTCCGTAGTCGGACTATGTGTGTACTCTGAATGATGTATGAATTATATGTTCATTGTGTGAAGTGGCGATTGTAAGCCAACACTTTATCCCATTCTTGTTCATTACATAGGATTGTGTGAAGATGACCCTTCTTGCGACAAAACCACCATGCGGTTATGCCTCTAAGTCATGCTTCGACACGTGGGAGATATAGCCGCATCGTGGGTGTTACAAGTTGGTAATCAGAGCCATCCCCGACTTAGGAGCCCCCTACTTGATTGTTTGCTGGCGTTGTTGAGTCTAGAACAAAAAAATGTTTTGAGTCTTAGGATTATATATATTGGAAAGTAGGATTCTTTTTACTCCTCAGTCCCTTTGTTGCTCTGGTGAGGTCTCCTGACGTAGATGTTTTGACTTTCCTCTCCTCAAATTTCACTCAATTTTTTTAGGATCACGCGGGTATCTTGGAATCGTTCCGATGGCTTTGTGACGAGAACATTGTTCTTGGTGCCTCCTGTCTATTATGTGGCTTTGACCCGGGGAGTTGAGCTCCGAGGCGTTGTCGTCACAATTTTATCGTTGCAATTCTAGAATACCTGAGTTTTGCCGACATCGAAAATCTCTTTTATGCAGTTGTTGGTGAGATAACCTCGACGCCACCCAGTACTGGGGCGGGAGTTCGGGAGTATTGCCATAGCTCGTATAACGGATGCTTTTCGAAGGTTGAGGTACATGATTTCCGAAGGTTTCTTGGTTATGTGTTGACGGATGGATACAACTTGGATGTAGGGATTGTTAGTTTTGGGAGAGATATATATTTCTTCCCCTGTATCCCCAACACCAGATTGCATAACCAAAAAGTTTCGGGAGTTTTATAGGTGGGAATTCAAGTAGCTCCTAGAATATCTTTTCGACAGATGCATGATATGAGATTGGGGTTCGACGTCTAGTGGTCCGCCTTTCCATGGTCGTTTTTATAGTGGTCTCGTTGTGTCTTAAAGAACCCTTGGCTATGCTGGTTCGGGGACACTTCGTATGTCATGTGCACTGCCTTGTATATGATGGTGATGTACACTCGAGCCCGTGTGGGCCCCACCACGAAATCTTCGGACGAAATCTCTATCATATGTTTGTTCTGGCTTATTCTACAAGCCAAATCCTTTGTTTTGTTTTGAGTTGTGGTATTCGAGTTGCTTCGAAGTCAAATGTTGAATCCATACCTTCCCTAAATGGTGTTCTCATATTTCTATGGGAGTGCTAATCCTTCTTGATCATCGAGGTTTTCATGTTAATTCGTTCCAACCGGTGTGCTTCTTTTCAAGTGGTTCCGATCATTTCAACATTCGCAAGATCAATTCTAAGTTTTCTCAACGGTGTTTGTTTCATCCGTCCCAAGTTGTCTTTGTTTTCCCGCCCTCCCACCCTTTTTCTTCAAGGACTCAGATTTCTTAATCGGGTATCCATTTTATTGATGGGAAGACTCTCCATTCTTTTCTGTCAATGTTCTTATCCGGTGATTCTCAAGAAGATATTAACAGAGCTTCAAGTTTATCATTCTTCGTCTCTTTTCTTCTTCGGTGGATTAATTTCAAGCTTCGGTGTTGATCATATCTCTTCCTTTTGTTTCACATATCTTCCCATGTGAATTTCTTATGCAAGGCTGTCGTAATTGTTCACCTCTCTCTATTCTTATTCGGAGTGCTCAAGATTTCTCGGAAGATTCGTGTTTCCATTCTCAATCAGTTCAAGCTATTTGGAGATTATTATCTCATTCAAGTCATTTAATTCAACCGGCGTAATCCCCCTTTTCAATCAATCGTTCAATGGTGTTTCCTTTTGAGTGGGCCCTAACCCACAGGTCTTTTCCCAGGATCTTACCTGACTCTCCTAATTTTCCCGGAGCCGTTCCCAAATTCTTTTTGAAGTTTGATGTAAGAATGCATTTTCATCAGTCATATTCTTTCTCCAAGATCGCTTTCAAAATATTTTCAACGTTGGTTCATCATTTCTATTCTTCTTTGTTCCGAAGTGCGTCAACAATTTTGGTGGTTCTTGTCATCATTCTCAACATTTGAAGACTGAAGAAGGATTTCTCTTAAATCTTGCTCCATTCTCTTCAAGATTCATGGTTCTAGCTTGATACCATCCTCTCATAATTGCTTTCGATTGTGAGAATCCTTTTCACCCATCCGGAGCATTTCAGGAGTTGTTTCCATTTCTTTCCTCCGAAGGCCATCATGTCATAAATCTTCATTCTCAGCATGTAGCTATCATTCTCCAAATCTTACTGGTGCAACGTTCAAATATCCTCTAATCAGTTCATGATCTCTTCGTTCTCTTGTATCTAAATCCCCTCAAGTATCTTCATTCGTTTTTCCCAAATCTTCCCGGCGAATTGTGCCTTCGCTACTTTCATTTTCAATTCTTAAGGTGGTTCGTTCAAGATTTCTCTTCCTTTGTTATCGTATCAATTCATTCGTTCTTTTGTTGAATACCTTCTCAAGTTTACGTTATATCTCTCTTAATTCTTTCTACGAGAATAAGTAGTATGCCAAATCCATTGCTTGTCATCAATTTAATTTGATGAAGGATAAGCATACAATAAATCTTATTCTTATTTCCTCTAGGTGATTCAATTCTTTTCTTCCGGACATTGTTCATGATGAAGTAATTCTCGACTCTAGTGCTTCATCTTTTCCTTTTCTGGAGTTCCAAGTTTTCTCGGTTATATCGTCACGAAGCTTCATCTAAATCATTGCAAGGCTTCACCTTGTGTTTTCAACTTCCCTTTCTTTCTATCATCCTTTTATTACCGGAGTTCTTCATGGAGGCTATACATGGTGGTTCGTCAAGGATTCTTTTCATTCTTCAATTGTTCTTCAAGATTTCTCTCGAAGTTATGACCCGCCAAGCTATACTCTAAAATAAACATGGTGCCCAACACATGTTTTTTTTTTAGAAGCTCAAGTATTCTTCTTCTTGCATTTCGAAGTGCTATTCTTTCTACCTTATCTTTTGAGATGGTGTTATGTCACTCTTGACAATTTCCCTTGGTGATTCATGTTGTCAAGAATGAGGTATTTTAAATCCATCAATCTCTTTGTTGGAGTTATCTTCTGTCATATTTCACCTAAAAGCCTTCCCTAAGGAATGTTGCTATTGTGGTGCTTATCAATGATCCGAGTTTTCTCCTATCCTCTCGGCGAAAGCAGTTTTCATCTCTTCATTGATCTCAAGCAAGTAATTGTTTCAGTTAGTGGCCGGCTGTCACCTCATAATTTTGAGATGTTTTCCATAAGTCCACTACAAGCTTATTCGTTTCGTTGTTGGTTTTTCCAACAACTCCGCTCTAACCTTCTTGCGAGGATGCTTTCCAAATTCAATTGTGGTAGAAGTTATCATTTTCTTCACCATTCTGTTATTCCAATGATCTATCTTCTATTCTTTCTTATGGAAGCATTGTGATGTTGCTCTTTTCACTCATCATCTCGAATTGTGAGGATCATGTTCTTTTCGTGCTTATCCATTTAACCGGAGTGTTGTGTCATCTCTTCAAGTTCTTTCATCTTATCAAGTTTTGCCTTTCTTTTCAACCTGAGTGCTGTCGGAAATCCTTCTTACCCATTGTGCCATTCTTTCAATAGTTCCGGAGGCAGTGTGTTGTTGATTTCATCTAGTATCATCACATCTTCTCAAGTTCATGTTCTATTCCCTCCATGTTCAACCGGAGTGCTGCCTGAATTCTTCCTCTCTCATCTTGTTTTAACCAGAGTGGTTTCGAATTCTATCTTGTCCATTAAACTCTTGATTCATGTCTTTGCAACCTTCAAGTTCTAATGTTCTTTGTTCCTCTTTTCTAACGGATTGTTCGCAATCTCGTTCATCTCTGTTGTACTCTTTCTTTTAAATTGCTCAACTTCTCAAGGTTCTTTGGTTTCACTCATTGGTCGGAGAAGCAACTTAGTTTACCTCTTCTCTTCCTCTTCCGTTTCTCTCCGGTGCCATCCTAGATCTTGGGACGAGATCCTCTTGTAGTGGTGGAGTGTTGTAACGGCCCGAGACCGACGCTCCAGAAGACTTCCAGCTATTCCGAGTTTTGTCGTGTAATTTGTTCTGTTTGTGCATTCATCATGCCATCTCTTGCATTGCATCGTTTCTTCATGCCATCATATCATTAATTTTTATAACTCTTCTAAATAAATTGTATGGATTTTTTTGATCCATTTAATTCGTGGGAATTCACTTGTGATTTCTCTTTATAACATATTAAAGCCTCTCAATATTATTAGGGAGCTATAATAAAATTATTCCATTTATTTGGAATTAACCATAACCCACTTGCAAAATATCCCATGCCTTTGTTATCTTAATTCTTGGTCTCCAACCTTGCCATATATTTCTTTCATCATTTTCGGGAGCTCCATCAAAAATCCGAACATTTTTGGACCTTCCTTTTATCAAGTCCTAGTTCAAACCCATTTGAATTAAATTCAAATGAGTTTGAATTTAAATATTTCAATCATGGCCTTTCTATTTTTCTTGAAACGAGCATATTTTTGCGAGTCCGGGAAAATTATCCCCATGCGCAAATCTTTCCTCTAACCTCTCTTTCTTTTCTTTCTTTTCTCTGTTCTGTTTTATTATTCATTAGTGAGAGAAGAGAGCCCAGCAGCCTCTCCAGGCCGGCCCAGCCAGCCCATCTAACCACTGTTAACCCTAGCCCCTGCCCGATCCCCATCTCTCCCGATTGCCTCCCTTGCGCCGCAACTCCCCTTCGTCTCGATCCCCATCGCTCGCCCGCAGCCATCGCCAGGGAGAGCCCTGCTCGATCCCCTCCTCCCTCGATGCACCGTCGCAGGGAGAGCAGCGCCGCGCCCTCGTCTCGTTCCCCTCGCGCTGCCAGAGAGGAGCAGAGCCCCGCTCCTCCTGACCCACCTCGCGCGCGACCCCGCCGCCTCGCGCCTCCACCTCCTCGCCGGCCGGCCGCAGCTCGCCGCGCCCTGCTTCTCCTCCCGTGCCTCTCCACCCCCTCGCGCCAACTCCTTCCACCGCGACCAAGGTTGCTGCCTCCCCGTTGACCTTCCTCTCCTGCCGCACCTCGCCCTTGCCTTCCTTTTCCTCGACCTTCTCCTCGCTGCCGCGACCGTTGCTCGCCTCCACCACGTGCGTGCCTCGCATCGGGCCTCTTCTCCCCAGCGCTCTCCCTCCTACCGTGCCCATCGCCTGCGATGGCCTGCGAGGCCATCTGCGCGGCCCTGTCCGCGTGAAGCCCCTGCTCCACCACCATTAGCGCCTGATGTCTCCGTCCCCCGCGCCTTGTTGCTGCTCTAGGCCATGAGCTCGCGGCTACCGCTCGGATGCCAAGACCGAGACCGCCCTGAACCACGTCGTCTCGCTGGATCGTCAAGACCATCTCGTTTTTTTGCAAGTTCCTCTATGCCCGAAGACGTTGGATGCGCCAAGTTCCACTACGACATGCACCACTACTGTTGCTGAGGGTTTCGTCAAGTTCAACTACATCGACTACGAATGGTGAAGACCCCGAACATCTACGGAGGGTGTACATCTACACCACCAAGACCAGACCGACAAGTACCCCGACGTCGCATGTACCACTACCGTCGACCTGAACATCTACGAAAACGTGTACCACTACTGTCACCGTGTACCACTACTTCCACTACCGTCGCGAGAACGACTACTTCCACTACGACCCGTGTACCGCTACTTCCATCTACATCGCTCCGAGCTCGAACTGCCCTGGAAATGCACGCTTCGAAGGTATAACCCCGAGAGGACCGCCCGTGAATGAATGCATGTGTTGTATGAGATGAATTGTATGTTTGCACCGTTGTCCGTTTGATCCTTGCACGTTCCTTCCTCGTTTGCCATGCCGCCGTCCCGTGGGAACCCGGTAGTCGGGAGCACCCCACCATCTCTAGCATGTTGCGCATATCCGCACGCCTCCTTTTGCACCGGTATCTCCGTGAGCTACCGGAACCGATATGTTGCCGTGGCACCATTTTCATTTCGTCGCCGTGGCACCCTTTTCGTTCCGCCATGGTGACCAAATGCTTCATAACATGCTCATGTCAATGTTTTCATAAAAACTGCATAAACCTTGATTATGGCATCCGCATCATGTTAACAACAATTAAAATGCTTAAAACTATGTTTGCATTAAATTGCTAAATGTCATATGGGGATTTTCCGGAATTGTTGTTTGTTGTTTCCGGCATCACTTAAACTTGCCTAAATAGTTAGTTTATTTATGCTTCACCTCTTGCCATGCTTAACAACATTTAATATTGTTGTGTTCCTAAACGAGGGAGAACTAAATAATTGATGTGGTGTTCCGTCAATATGCAACTCGTTGCATATTGAGCTCCACTTAATTTGTAGTATTGTTTGTTGCACTTTACCATGCCATGCCTCTTTAAACCGGATATGCATCATACTTGTTTGTGCATCATGACATGTTTATGCTTGTGTGTTTACCATATTGTTTGCTTCTTTCCGGTTTGCTTCTCTCGTTAGCTTCGGTTTCGTTCCGGAGTTGTGAGGATTCGTTCGACTACGTTCGTTTGTCTTCTTCATGGACTCGTTCTTCCTTGCGGGATTTCAAGCAAGATGACCTTTACCCTCGATATCACTTCTATCTTTGCTTGCTAGTTTCTCCGTTCTATTGCCATGCTGCGCTACCTATCACTTGTTTACCATGCCTCCCATATTGCCATGTCAGCCTCTAACCTTATCACCCTTCCTAGCAAACCGTTGTTTGGCTATGTTACCCGCTTTTGCTCAGCCCCTCTTATAGCGTTGTTAGTTGCAGGTGAAGTTGAAGATTGCTCCATGATGAACAGAATTATGTTGGGATATCACAATATCTCTTATTTAACTAATGCATCTATATATTTGGTAAAGGGTGGAAGACTCAGCCTTATGCCTGGTGTTTTGTTCCACTCTTGCCGCCCTAGTTTCCGTCATACCGGTGTTATGTTCCCGGATTTTGCGTTCCTTACGCGGTTGGGTGATTTATGGGACCCCCTTGACAGTTCGCTTTGAATAAAACTCCTCCAGCAAGGCCCAACCTTGGTTTTACCATTTGCCACCTAAGCCTTTTTCCCTTGGGTTCTGCAGACTCAAGGGTCATCTTTATTTTAACCCCCCCGGGCCAGTGCTCCTTCGAGTGTTGGTCCGAACTGAGTAGACTACGGGGCCACCTCGGGGAAACTTGAGGTCTGGTTTTACTCGTAGGATGTCTCATCCGGTGTGCCCTGAGAACGAGATATGTGCAGCTCCTATCGGGATTTGTCGGCACATCGGGCGGCTTTGCTGGTCTTGTTTTACCATTGTCGAAATGTCTTGTGAACCGGGATTCCGAGGCTGATCAGGTCTTCCCGGGAGAAGGTATATCCTTCGTTGACCGTGAGAGCTTGTGATGGGCTAAATTGGGACACCCATGCAGGGTATAATCTTTCGAAAGTCGTGCCTGCGGTTATAGGCAGATGGGAATTTGTTAATGTCCGGTTGTAGATAACTTGACACCAGATCCGAATTAAAATGCATCAACCGTGTGTGTAGCCGTGATGGTCTCTTTTCGGCGGAGTCCGGGAAGTGAACACGGTTTTGGGTTATGTTTGCCGTAAGTAGGAGTTCAGGATCACTTATTGATCATTGCTAGTTCACGACCGTTCCGTTTGCTCTCTTCTCGCTCTTATTTGCGTATGTTAGCCACCATATTTGCTTAGTGCTTGCGGCAACTCCACCTCATTACCATTTCCTACCCATAAGCTTAAATAGTCTTGATCTCGTGGGTTTTGAGATTGCTGAGTCCTCGTGACTCACCAGATACTATCACAACAGTTGCAGGTGCCGATGATACCAGTGCAGACGACGCAACCGAGTTCAGATGGGAGCTCAACGAAGATCTTAGTTGTTGCTATGTTTCGTTTCATGTTGATCAGTAGTGGAGCCCAGTTGGGACGATCGGGGATCTAGCAGTTGGGTTATCTTCTTTTCTTTTGGCTTCGTCCGTAGTCGGACTATGTGTGTACTCTGAATGATGTATGAATTATATGTTCATTGTGTGAAGTGGCGATTGTAAGCCAACTCTTTATCCCATTCTTGTTCATTACATGGGATTGTGTGAAGATGACCCTTCTTGCGACAAAACCTTCTTTTCAAGTGGTTCCGATCATTTTAACATTCGCAAGATCAATTCTAAGTTTTCTCAACGGTGTTTGTTTCATCCGTCCCAAGTTGTCTTTGTTTTCCCGCCCTCCCACCCTTTTTCTTCAAGGACTCAGATTTCTTAATCGGGTATCCATTTTATTGATGGGAAGACTCTCCATTCTTTTCCGTCAATGTTCTTATCCGGTGATTCTCAAGAAGATACTAACGGAGCTTCAAGTTTATCATTCTTCGTCTCTTTTCTTCTTCGGTGGATTAATTTCAAGCTTCGGTGTTGATCATATCTCTTCCTTTTCTTTCACATATCTTCCCATGTGAATTTCTTATCCAAGGTTGTCGTAATTTTTCACCTCTCTCTATTCTTATTCGGAGTGCTCAAGATTTCTCGGAAGATTCGTGTTTCCATTCTCAATCAGTTCAAGCTATTTGGAGATTATTATCTCATTCAAGTCATTTAATTCAACCGGCGCAATCCCCCCTTTCAATCAATCGTTCAATGGTGTTTCCTTTTGAGTGGGCCCTAACCCACAGGTCTTTTCCCAGGATCTTACCTGACTCTCCTAATTTTCCCGGAGCCGTTCCCAAATTCTTTTCGAAGTTTGACGTAAGAATGAATTTTCATCAGTCATATTCTTTCTCCAAGATCGCTTTCAAAATATTTTCAGCGTTGGTTCATCATTTATATTCTTCTTTGTTCTGAAGTGCCTTAACAATTTTGGTGGTTCTTGTCATCATTCTCAACATTTGAAGACCGAAGAAGGATTTCTCTTAAATCTTGCTCCATTCTCTTCAAGATTCATGGTTCTAGCTTGATACCATCCTCTCATAATTGCTTTCGATTGTGAGAATCCTTTTCACCCATCCGGAGCATTTCAGGAGTTGTTTCCATTTCTTTCCTCCGAAGGCCATCATGTCATAATTCTTCATTCTCAGCATGTAGCTATCGTTCTCCAAATCTTACCGGTGCATCGTTCAAATATCCTCTAATCAGTTCATGATCTCTTCGTTCTCTTGTATCTAAATCCCCTCAAGTATCTTCATTCGTTTTTCCCAAATCTTCCTGGCGAATTGTGCCTTCGCTACTTTCATTTTCAATTCTTATGGTGGTTCGTTCAAGATTTCTCTTTCTTCCTTATCGTATCAATTCATTCGTTCTTTTGTTGAAGACCTTCTCAAGTTTACGCTATATCTCTCTTAATTCTTTCTACGAGAATAAGTAGTATGCCAAATCCATTGCTTGTCATCAATTTAATTTGATGAAGGATAAGTATACAATAAATCTTATTATTATTTCCTCTAGGTGATTAAATTCTTTTCTTCCGGAGATTGTTCATGATGAAGTAATTCTCGACTCTAGTGCTTCATCTTTTCCTTTTCTGGAGTTCCAAGTTTTCTCGGTTATATCGTCGCGAAGCTTCATCTAAATCACTGCAAGGCTTCACCTTGTGTTTTCAACTTCCCTTTCTTTCTATCATCCTTTTATTACCGGAGTTCTTCATGGAGGCTCTACATGGTGGTTCGTCAAGGATTCTTTTCATTCTTCAATTGTTCTTCAAGATTTCTCTCGAAGTTATGACCCGCCAAGCTATACTCTAAAATAAACATGGTGCCCAACACATGTTTTGTTTTGAGAAGCTCAAGTATTCTTCTTCTTGCATTTCGAAGTGCTATTCTTTCTACCTTATCTTTTGAGATGGTATTATGTCACTCTTGACAATTTCCCTTGGTGATTCATGTTGTCAAGAATGAGGTATTTTAAATCCATCAATCTCTTTGTTGGAGTTATCTTGTGTCATATTTCACCTAAAAGCCTTCCCTAAGGAATGTTGCTATTGTGGTGCTTATCAATGATCCGAGTTTTCTCCTAGCCTCTCGGCGAAAGCAGTTTTCATCTCTTCATTGATCTCAAGCAAGTAATTGTTTCAGTTAGTGGCCGGTTGTCACCTCATAATTTTGAGATGTTTTCCATAAGTCCACTACAAGCTTATTCGTTTCATTGTTGGTTTTTCCAACAACTCCGCTCTAACCTTCTTGCGAGGATGCTTTCCAAATTCAATTGTGGTAGAAGTTATCATTTTCTTCACCATTCTGTTATTCCAATAATCTATCTTCTATTCTTTCTTACGGAGGCATTGTGATGTTGCTCTTTTCACTCATCATCTCAAATTGTGAGGATCATGTTCTTTTCGTGCTTATCCATTTAACCGGAGTGTTGTGTCATCTCTTCAAGTTCTTTCATCTTATCAAGTTTTGCCTTTCTTTTCAACCTGAGTGCTGTCGGAAATCCTTCTTACCCATTGTGCCATTCTTTCAATAGTTCCGGAGGCAGTGTGTTGTTGATTTCATCTAGTATCATCCCATCTTATCAAGTTCATGTTCTATTCCCTCCATGTTCAACCGGAGTGCTACCAGAATTCTTCCTCTCTCATCTTGTTTTAACCAGAGTGGTTTTGAATTCTATCTTGTCCATTAAACTCTTGATTCATGTCTTTGCAACCTTCAAGTTCTAATGTTCTTTGTTCCTCTTTTCTAACGGATTGTTCGCAATCTCGTTCATCTCTGTTGTACTCTTTCTTTTAAATTGCTCAACTTCTCAAGGTTCTTTGGTTTCACTCATTGGTCGGAGAAGCAACTTAGTTTACCTCTTCTCTTCCTCTTCCGTTTCTCTCCGGTGCCATCCTAGATCTCGGGACGAGATCCTCTTGTAGTGGTGGAGTGTTGTAACGCCCCGAGACCGACGCTCCAGAAGACTTCCAGCTATTCCGAGTTTTGTCGTGTGATTTGTTTTGTTTGTGCATTCATCATGCCATCTCTTGCATTGCATCGTTTCTTCATGCCATCATATCATTAATTTTTATAACTCTTCGAAATAAATTGTATGGATTTTTTCGATCCACTTAATTCGAGGGAATTCACTTGTGATTTCTCTTTATAACATATTAAACCCTCTCAATATTATTAGGGAGCTATAATAAAATTATTCCATTTATTTGGAATTAACCATAACCCACTTGCAAAATATCCCATGCCTTTGTTATCTTAATTCTTGGTCTCCAACCTTGCCATATATTTCTTTCATCATTTTCCGGAGCTCCATCAAAAATCCGAACATTTTTGGACCTTCCTTTTATCAAGTCCTAGTTCAAACCCATTTGAATTAAATTCAAATGAGTTTGAATTTAAATATTTCAATCATGGCCTTTCTATTTTTCCTGGAACGAGCATATTTTTGCGAGTCTGGGAAAATTATCCCCATGCGCAAATCTTTCCTCTAACCTCTCTTTCTTTTCTTCTTTTCTCTGTTCTGTTTTATTATTCATTAGTGAGAGAAGAGAGCCCAGCAGCCTATCCAGGCCGGCCCAGCCAGCCCATCTAACCACTGTTAACCCTAGCCCCTACCCGATCCCCATCTCTCCCGATTGCCTCCCTTGCGCCGCAACTCCCCTTCGTCTCGATCCCCATCGCTCGCCCGCAGCCATCGCCAGGGAGAGCCCTGCTCGATCCCCTCCTCCCTCGATGCGCCGTCGCAGGGAGAGCAGCACCGCGCCCTCGTGTCGTTCCCCTCGCGCTGCCAGAGAGGAGCAGAGCCCCGCTCCTCCCGACCCACCTCGCGCGCGACCCCTCCGCCTCGCGCCTCCACCTCCTCGGCGGCCGGCCGCAGCTCGCCGCACCCTGCTTCTCCTCCCGTGCCTCTCCACCCCTCGCGCCGACTCCTTCCACCGCGACCAAGGTTGCTGCCTCCCCGTTGACCTTCCTCTCCTGCCGCACCTCGCCCTTGCCTTCCTTTGCCTCGACCTTCTCCTCGCTGCCGCGACCGTCGCTCGCCTCCACCACGCGCGTGCCTCGCGTCGGGCCTCTTCTCCCCAGCGCTCGCCCTCCTACCGTGCCCACCGCCTGCGATGGCCTGTGAGGCCATCAGCGCGGCCCTGTCCGCGTGAAGCCCCTGCTCCACCACCATCAGCGCCTGATGTGTCCGTCCCCCGCGCCTTGTTGCTGCTCTAGGCCATGAGCTCGCGGCTACCGCTCAGACGCCAAGACCGAGACCGCCCCGAACCACGTCGTCCCGCTGGATCGTCAAAACCATCTCGTTTTTTTTTGCAAGTTCCTCTACGCCCGAAGACGTTGAATGCGCTAAGTTCCACTACGACATGCACCACTACTGTTGCTGAGGGTTTCGTCAAGTTCAACTACATCGACTATGAATGGTGAAGACCCCGAACATCTACGGAGGGTGTACATCTACACCGCCAAGACCAGACCGACAAGTACCCCGACGTCGCGTGTACCACTACTGTCGACCTGAACATCTACGAAAACGTGTACCACTACCGTCGCCGTGTACCACTACTTCCACTACCGTCGCGAGAACGACTAATTCCACTACGACCCGTGTACCGCTACTTCCATCTACATCGCTCCGAGCTCGAACTGCCCTGGAAATGCACGCTTCGAAGGTATAACCCCGAGAGGACAACCCGTGAATGAATGCATGTGTTGTATGAGATGAATTGTATGTTTGCACCGTTGCCCGTTTGATCCTTGCACGTTCCTTCCTCGTTTGCCATGCCGCCGTCCCGTGGGAACCCGGTAGTCGGGAGCACCCCACCATCTCTAGCATGTTGCGCACATCCGCACGCCTCCTTTTGCACCGGTATCTCCGTGAGCTACCGGAACCGATATGTTGCCGTGGCACCATTTTTGTTTCGTCGCCGTGGCACCCTTTTCGTTTTGCCATGGTGACCAAATGCTTCATAACATGCTCATGTCAAGGTTTTCATAAAAATTGCATAAACCTTGATTATGGCATCCGCATCATGTTAACAACAATTAAAATGCTTAAAACTATGTTTGCATTAAATTGCTAAATGTCATATGGGGATTTTCCGGAATTGTTGTTTGTTGTTTCCGGCCTCACTTAAACTTGCCTAAATAGTTAGTTTATTTATGCTTCACCTCTTGCCATGCTTAACAACATTTAATATTGTTGTGTTCCTAAACGAGAGAGAACTAAATAATTGATGTGGTGTTCCGTCAATATGCAACTCGTTGCATATTGAGATCCACTTAATTTGTAGTATTGTTTGTTGCACTTTGCCATGCCATGCCTCTTTAAACCGGACATGCATCATACTTGCTTGTGTGTTTACCATATTGTTTGCTTCTTTCCGGTTTGCTTCTCTCGTTAGCTTCGGTTTCGTTCCGGAGTTGTGAGGATTCGTTCGACTACGTTCGTTTGTCTTCTTCATGGACTCGTTCTTCCTTGCGGGATTTCAAGCAAGATGACCTTTACCCTCGATATCACTTCTATCTTTGCTTGCTAGTTGCTCCGTTCTATTGCCATGTTGCGCTACCTATCACTTGTTTACCATGCCTCCCATATTGCCATGTCAGCCTCTAACCTTATCACCCTTCCTAGCAAACCGTTGTTTGGCTATGTTACCCGCTTTTGCTCAGCCCTCTTATAGCGTTGTTAGTTGCAGGTGAAGTTGAAGATTGCTCCATGATGAACAGGATTATGTTGGGAAATCACAATATCTCTTATTTAATTAATGCATCTATATATTTGGTAAAGGGTGGAAGACTCGGCCTTATGCCTGGTGTTTTGTTCCACTCTTGCCGCCCTAGTTTCCGTCATACCGGTGTTATGTTCCCGGATTTTGCGTTCCTTACGCGGTTGGGTGATTTATGGGACCCCCTTGACAGTTCGCTTTGAATAAAACTCCTCCAGCAAGGC